>NC_073728.1:39480110-39495110 GCF_023634155.1 Falco peregrinus
ACCTCAGTCTGGATTTCAGATGAGAGACCTTGCCTTGAAAGACTTTGTTTCCTATCTGAACCATCCAATGACTCACACCTATCTACTTAAATAAATATAGAAGTCTTGCTGAAACACAAGTCATAACGTCTTGTACTGCCAAGTAAAATAAAAAATGCATACTGTCTTTAATAATTTTCATTTTACAACATTTCAATATTATTTACTTCGCAGCTATGAAGATTTTAAGCATGTCCTTTTCACTAATATGCGAAAATATGTACATGAAAACTACTTCTGGACATATCTATATTATAGTAACTTTACAGTAAAGAAAAAAAAGGAAAGGTACCTGGAATTTCAGTGAAAGCCTCTCCAAGGACGGACACGTGAAAAGGTAGATCTTTCTCTTTCAGTTTCAGCAGAACTTTAAAGAAAGTTTCAGGATCTTTGTCATGTTCCCTTAAAACAAACAGAACTTATCTCAGCATCACTTACATTCACTTGTGAAATTGCTTTTTTAATGTTTATCAGAACTGTATTTCTCTTAAATTGTACTTTTGAGAACCAAATGTCTTCAGCATAATTTCCCTCTTTGCTTACACTGCAGAGCTGAACACTTTCCTCAACCCAGCACTTGGGATCAAACCTCAGTTTCATCAGATTCTTATCTCCCTTTCCTGCCTTCAAATTATGCCCTCACTCTTCAAATTACCAACTCTTGAAAGCGAGAAGGGACTGTGTAATCGCTCACCTAGCTGATGGCAAAATCATGTTAAAAAAGGGGCAGGTTAGGTACGGTAGGAAAAAAAAATATTTTGGTTTTTTTTTTTCCCCCAGTCAAAAAATATGTATATCATTTTCATTACAGTTTACCCCCCTTTTCAGGAGGAATAGGTTAATAAAAAACTTTTGCTAAAACCATAGGATTTCCCAAACTGGAATTTTATGAATCCATGCCATCCTCCTGAAAAGCTTCAGATCCATTCATTGCTTTAGGTAAAGGAGAAAAGAATAAACCAACACAATTTTTTTTCTACCTTTAGACTTTCAAGGAGTTATCTGGAAGTTCAACCAGAAAATCAGAAACCTGTACTTATTTCTAATTTCGGCTGAAGATAATACCAAAGGTTTGCATGGCTGTGACACCCAGTGACTTGAAACACAAGGTTGGTTACCTAAACAGAAAATAAAAAGCCAGTTTACTAAACTATCTTCTTCACTAGCAGAGAATGGAAGGTTCAAAAGACACCACAAATGAGCTAAACTCCCCAACTTTGGTAAGTTAGATTAAAAATGAGATGATTCCCCCACTCTCAGGTGAATATTATGTCTTGTGTTTAATTACTCTGCTTTAAATGATTGTATTTCAGACAGATGTGTGCCATATGTCTTTAAAATATTTTGGGTTTACTTATTTTTTAGAAAATTCCAGTTTTCCTTCCTGTCTGAAGGGCAAGTCTACAGCTCAGCTGTCCTGGTGTCTTTCTTCACAGGCTAATTTTGTAGAATGAATCCGTAGGTTTGTCACACCGCTATATGAAATATTAATAATTTTATTGTTCAGGAATTCTGAAGCCAAATGACATCTGCAGCTCTACACGTGTTAATTTCCCATTCAGTCAATATTTTTGGTTTAGGGAATTAAAACAAATTAATCTTTATAATTAATGTAACTTCCCTAGGCCGAGAAATCTTCAGGAATTGTGCCGTTTTCAGAATTCATTGCATTTTCTTAAAATAAAGCCAGACAATAATGACTTTAAGAAGTCCTCCATCTCCCAGATTTGTTTTGTTCCCAATAATAAGGAGGAATGCAACTGCATAAGCTTCGTAATTTGTTTCACATCTGTGAACCAGGAGTTTTCACGGCGGTTCCAGTAACCGAAGTGGATACGAGCACTGGCTCGGAGAGAGGATTTCTTCCAGTTGCAAAGACCCCAGAACTGCCTACTAGTTCGCTTGCATCCTCACCCTTAAAACAGCCACCTGTTTCTGGTAGGTAAATTATGTGCAGAAACACGTCACCAGTATTTTAGGTCCCTCCAAGCGCCCAGCTGAAAGAGCCAAAATGGGCTTACAGTAGAGAATTCAGACTTGGCTAGCAGGGAACGTCTCTATCGGAAAAGTCTGCAAGGAAAAGAAGCTTTGATGCTGGGAGCCGGTGTAATTCATGATGATGGTTCCCACTAGCCTCAGTTTCCCCTAGGGTGCTGTTTGGGGGAGTGCCCCTGCCCAGCCCACCCTGCCTCCGATGCCCAGCCACCATGGCTCGTCCCCAGGTGGGCTGAAGGACCCTGTGCGCAGAGCAGGCAGCCTCCACAGACAGCCGCGACGCTTACAGGGATCCTTCCAAGCTCTTCACAGCCCCGCTATCGGCTTTACTGTCACAAAAAGTCCTTCCAGCAAAGGATATGCTTTCCCTCTCCCTTTCCAGAAGAGACCAGGGGTCCTGGAGGCAGCCAAAAGTGGAGGATGCTGTTGGAGCCACATTGTCAAGGAGCTGGCAGGAGAACACGGAGCCTTACAGCTCGTTGAAGCCACATAAGCTGCACATATTTAGGAAAACTGATAGGAATTGGAAGTTGCAGCTTTGTTTAATAGGTGGGGAAGAACAGAAGGAAAATTTGGCACCCAGAAGGAATGCTGAAAGGGGAAACGCTTCCTCTGCACTGGAGCCTCTCTTATGGGTTTTCTGCTGTAGGTGATCCTCCTTCCATATCCCCTTTTAAAATATTTTGCTTTTATGCGATACTGACAGATTTTAATTACTCGTTTTGTGAAACTCTTAGCTTTTCTATTTGGGAGGTCATATTTGATTTATCAGCTCCTGTGATGCTTCCACACCACACCGTTTTACTTTCAGTTAAGACCTACAGAACACTTCCAGCCCATTCACATACACATCACAATGCAGTATTATTCTTGCAAGTTAGTAAAGGTAGAGCTGCTCCTGGTAGAAAGCAATAAATAGTACAAGACCACCTCTTTACTGCATCAAAAAGAAGAGAGCTCTGTTTCTTGGCTGACATGGAGAAAATCATATACAATCCAGTCTGCCTTACTCAGCAACAACTGCTAAACACACCAGATTGCCATAGCAGTGATCGTGGAAAAAGATGAACACAATATGGAATGTCTGTTCTGTAAAGATCTGCTCAAAATGATGTGCACTTTTGGCTGCATCTGTTGCATTTTTGAGCTTTATTAAACAGTATTAATTATATATACTCCTTTTCCTTAAAAGAAGTGCAAAACTGTACGAAACCCTGATATTAAAATGCAAACTTTTGTTTTAAGATACTATGTTTGGGAAAAAATCAAGCTAATATGATTCTGGGCTCTGGCTTTGTTGTTCAGTTTAGGTATTTGAAATGCTCTTGTATTTTTAGTTGATTTGATATGCATCTGGTAAAGGAAAAATAAAAACTGGGCATGGTATGAAGATGCTCTGAATTTCATCATAAGAACACGAAAACAACAGAATGACCAAACTCCAGCTGCAAATGCCACAAAACAGACCTAGGCACCATACCTACACTCCAATTTGACAGCACTGCTGTTGGAGACATTCAATCTCCACATATAGATACTTCACACTGCATTTTTTTACCCAGTAGGTTTTTTTGGTGGTTTTTTTTTTTTTTTTTTTTTTTTGAGTCTAAAACATTTTAAGAAAGCCATCTGAAGTCTCTCTTATGAACTGGCTGAGGTTTAGTGGTCTGGGTGTGGGAACGTGGCCCAGGGTTCAGCCTGATTTAGTGGCTTCCCTTTTGTAATCTGAAATAAAACTTTTCAAGACTGTCCTTGAAACGGGGAACGGGAGGGAGCAGCAGCACCAGTATTGAGCCTCCATTATCTCTGCCTTAGATTTTCTGTTTATAAAATGGGTGTGTTATTTTTTCAGCACAGAAGGATGCTGTCAGGATTAATTGATGACTTGACATCTCTCTTTTCAGCCTAAAATGATTTTTAAAAAGTAACTTCATAGCACTATGATGATGTTCCTCTATACAATCAATGGTACCAAAACACCCTCCTGCTATTCAGGGATACTGTGAATTCAGCCCGAGCCCTTGCGCCTTACCTATTGCTGTAACTGGAAGAAGAAAGCACAGAGACTGGCTAAACTGGAGTTATTCCCTGGGGCTGCAGGATACCCATATCCCCGACCAGTGATGGGAAACATGAAAAAAAGGAAAAAAAAAAGGAAAAATGTAGCCCTTTACATTATTCAGTGCATATTCATCTCCTGGATTTGAGTGAAATTCAGTAAGAGACCCATATGGTCTTCTGTGACTTAAGTTTAATTTTTTAAATATATGTAAACTTATCATACATGGTGATAATCACAGTTATTTAGAATTTGGAGAAAGACTCATCTAGCTATGCAATTAAAAAGGACAAGAGTTGTGGAAAAGAGACAGGACTTGCTCAAAAGGGCAAAATAAATGCAGTCTGTTTTAAAAAAAAATATTAAAACGTAGGGTTTATAAAGTGTACAGAATGCTTGTGATAGCAACAGCCCTGTCGTGCCATCTCTTAAGGTGCTACATATTCTGACAGGGTTACAAATAAGCTCAGCTAAAAGCAATATTAAAAGGGTTGATCTTAATCTTCTTAGTACATTTAGCATGGGAGATTTTCAGCAGTAGAGAATCCCAAATTGTGAGGCCATGTGGTAATATTTCACTTTTTATAATGCCTTAAATCCAAGCAATTCACATGGGGTGCATCTCCTTCTGCCTCCCTGTTTCATAAAATCACCTGAATGTCTGATGGGCAAAGGTGGGAAATGGCAATGCTAAAACAGGTACAAAATCTTCAGAAGTTAAAGTAGCATTTTAAATGTTTTTAAAATTTTTATTTTCTAGCAAGAGCTAGAAGACGGATTTCTGCCTACCTGCAATTATTGCTAGAAAATGGCTGATAAAACAGGCCACTGAAGGATCACTCATTATTTATGAAGCTGGGCAGCAGTCGTGGCGAGCCAAGAGACACCTGGGCAGGAGAGAACGGGACCGGGGACATCAGCCAGGGAAAGGCACAGCCGCGGCAGAGCACAGGGAAGATGTGAGGGGCAGGGATGGGGATGAGGAAGTCTGTGAGCACAGAATCAGTAATTAAAAGTGAAGAAAATGAAGTTTCTAAGACACAGACCTTGAAGTGGATAACACTGGTCCTTTGGTTTTGGGGAAGTGAAATAGCGAGGACTGAGTTTGGCAGCAAACAGGGTAGACGAGATAGGCAAAACAATATAAAGGGGAAGAGAAACACAAGAAGGAAAAAAAAGAAAAACAACAAATACTCAAGTTGAAAGCTAAAAAATGATGGCATATCCAAACCCAGCAGGAAAAAGATAAATATAGGGGAAAATAGAAGAGAAAAGGGAAAAGACATAGGCTTGAGAAAAATGAAAGAACACAGTAAAATCAGACTTGGCGATAGAGAGAAGCTGCAGAGAGCACTGGAGTGTGCTATAGGTGATAGAAAAAAACCAAAACAACCAAAACACAGTAAAGATATAAATTAGGAAGCAAAAATAAAACTGCATGGTAATTAAAGGAGGAGAACCAAAAAGGAGGATAATAAGGAGGGCAAAGGCACACAGTGGCGCAAGCAGGGAAGCACGGTGTGGTGAGGATGGAGAACAAAAGCACCGCGGAGGAAAAGGTGGAAAATCTGCACAATCCCTTGTAAAAATTGACATTTTTGAAAGAATGCACATGAAGACAAGCACAGGCAGTCACTGCTGCTGCGAGGCGGGCGCTGCCCCTCTGTCGCACCTCCAGCCAGGAGCTGGAAGGTGCCTTTATCCCAGGAACGTTCCTCGTTTGGGGGATAACAGCAGGAACTTGAGGTCCTGTACTGCTCTGACTGATATGGTACAGACTTGGGGAGGGCGATGAAGGATGCCACAGGCTGATAAGAGACCTCATATGACATCAGCCTCCTGTTGACCCTGTATCTGTCCAGGGCATTCTCCAGAAGTGAACAGCAGCACATGAATGAATGGCGCGGCCCTTGCGTGCGCACTGCCGAACTCAACGTGGGGCTCCATTTCATGTCAGACCTCACTGAAACACCGCTATTGGGAATTTTTTTCATCACATTATACTATTCACCATATCACGTATCGATATTTTACATGCGATCTTGAGCTCAGAAACATCTGAATATAGGTTTATTATCATCCAATACTGTTAGAAAGTAGCAGTGCAGTCACAAAAAAATAAGCCTGGCCTTCAAAGCCAAGAATTGCAGAGTTCTGGTCTTTTCCTGACACTGATTTCCCACGAGACGGCTCTGCCTAGGTTTCCCCATCTGTAAGATACAGTTTTACAGAAGCTTTCATTTACAGAAATGTGGTGAGGATCGGAGTTAGTAAATACTTCAGGAGGATAATATTCTTCCTAAAGTAAGAGGACTTGTGTTACAAGCCTATTCGATATATCACATGAAATACATTCTTGTAATTATTTTCATGGAGGACAGAGGACTTTCCTAAACTATATTACTTTAATATACATTTTCTATGTCAAGACTGAAGGGGGGACAACAAAAAAAAAAAAATTAAAATTCTAATACCAAGTTCCTGGTAACAAAGCTCATGATAACTGCAAAAGAAGAAATATTACTGCCAGGAAAGAGCTATTAGAAAAGAAATGGGAAAAAGAAATAACTATGAAAATGCAAACATGAAGGAAAAGCTAATTGCTTTCCATTTATTCAATTTATCACAGTATTTTTCCATCTTTTTACATTTCCAAAATGAGGTAGAGGTAGACTGTAAATATGTAGTTAAGTCCAATGAGTTTTCTTTTTCAGCTGATACGCTTACAAAATGTCTTTGCTGTAATTGTGCCTCTAAACATTGTCTGGCATCATCAGCATCAAAAGTTACCACAATATCTAATACCCCCTCGGTTAATAGAAAATGGAGTCAAGTAGAAGAAAATGTTTTTGCCTAAGTGTCACTGAAAAAGCACCCTACAGAATAAATTCCAGCTAGCAATTTCGAGGTCCTACAAGCTAAAAAGGTCTCAATCCTTGCTTGTGCTGGCAAAACACACCTCCACAAGCCAAGGAATTTTAAAAAATGGCACTAGAGAGGCAAAAAGCAGCCAAGCAGGTCTGGCAAATACAGTGTTTTATTTTCTATTATAGCCCGTGACGTATTTACAGTGAGGAGTGTGTATTTTACCTTCTGATTTTTTTCAAATTGCTGGCCTAAGAAAAATGGGTGGCATTTTGCTTTACGCTGGAAAAGCATTTTCTCCTATCTTGTGTTATCTAGAAGAGATTCATAAAAAAAAGAACCTTGGGAGTTTATTGTTTAGATTCTTCTTCTCCCCTCACAATTCATGAAGCAAAAACTCAAAATAAAATATTGTGCATTCTCGAACCAAAGAAACCTCAGGATCAGCATCAGTCATTGAGCCTCCTGCTTATTTCCTAAAGAGAGATTAACCTTTGAAGACAAAGACCGGCGTTTGGTCTCAGTTACCTTGGTGTAAAAATCAATGTGCTTTCATTCAATGCCTTTTTATTTCTTTTATTCCAATTTGGCGAACCCAGCTTTTCACAAGTCCAGGATTCAGATAAAAAACATTTCAGTCAAATTTGCAACACAATCCAGTAACTGCTACGGACTACCCCACACAGCTTCTTTAAAAAATAAAATAAAATAAAACAAAATAAAACAAAACAAAAAAACCCAAAATAAAATAAAATAAAACTTCCTTTTGTGTTCCAAAGGTAACGTTAACAAATGGTTTCCTGTTGTCAGGAGGAGAGACAAAATAATCTGAGTGACCCTGACAGCCCTAATAACCATACACAATATATCCTATTCCAATTCAACATACTACAAAAAAAGTCGTGTCGTGGTAATAATAGATGAATATTTATGATGAATTATCATGAATATGATATTAAGTGGATAAAAATCGACTCAGGCGGTTCCCTGGAAGAACAGAAGAAGAATCAAATATACATTACCACACATTTCATTTGCCTGGGAATGGCAATCCCCCCATACAAGACCCTGCGGCCCCTCTGTGATTTCCACGGTGGACTCACATCACCAAACAACAACTACTTAAAATACTCCACCAGCTACCCTGCCTAGGTCAAAACGTCAGTCCTGGGCCTTAGTGAGTAACATGAGAGGAATTAGCTCAGGTACGTAGGATAACTCCTCCTTTTTGGAGTTGTGAAGCTGTCATCTCCACGGCTGAAGCTCCTAAGCAGCAACTTCCTTGGCACCAAGACCAAGGCTTCAAACTCGTTATTCAACAAGATTAAAGTAACTACTACACATCGCGCTGCTTTCAGAATAAGGAGTCAACTCATTTCGTTGAGTCAGGTTTTGAAGATATACAACTGAGAAAAAGCGGAGATCAGAGGATAATGGAAGGAAAAAAAGGATGAAAACATGGAGGAAAGGAGAGCAGGGGAGAAGGAGGGAAAGAGAGAAGAAAGTCAAACAGTTGCAGTGTGGTTAGAAGAGGAAACCAATTAAAATGAGCTTTGAAGGAATACACCTAACCCTCCTAGCACTGATGAAAATAAGGAGGAATATTAGATCACTTGCTTATGAAGCATTTGATTTTCGTCTCTTAGAGGGTGTCCACATCCTTTGGTCAGGGTTGCTGCGATTTACAAGGGGGCTGGTAGCACTGTGTGTTAAGTTTCACTGGGACTTCTTATTACAAAACCTCTTCTGTCCTTGCTTATGATGTTTCCCAAGACTGAGGCTATCTTGCACTATCATCTTCTAGAAAAGTTCTGCCAGAAGTTTTCCAGAACATCCAAAGAACAAGATTAAAAAAAAACAAAAACAAAACAAAACACTTCCTAGTAAAACTGCAAAATGTATCTTGCATATATTAAAATTCAAATAAGCCTCTGTTTTATGTATTTTGTCTCTTTGGTTTAGAGTAAGAACTGAATATACAGATGCGTTTGATTTTGAGTCAAAGATAGGGGTTTTGTTGCATGTGTTGAAAGTCTTCCTAAAAATGTAGCTAAGCCTTTGAGAAAACTCCTTTTGTGCTGGTCACTGAAAGGTCCACGTGTCTTGGGCGCACCTTAGGCTAAAGCTGAGTGAGACATTCCTAACATCACAGGTCAGGCTGCCAAAACCAGGCAGGATCTAACATCTGAACTGAAAGCACAGATCTCACCTGCACTTTCAATGATTCCTCTGTCTTCAGAATAAAATTACTGGACTTTGCAGAATAAAGAACTGTTTTATATGCATTGAAAATAGGGAACAACAAGAAAACGGAAGATTTGGTTAAGAAAATAAAGCAGTGTAAGAGATGGGTTGAAGAGGCAGAAAGCGGTAATGGCAATGTGTGCTTTTCCAGTTTGACTAAAACTCTTAGATGTGGACCAGAAAAACGCAGAGGACAAATAAGATCTGATCAATACGATCAGCTATGCAAGAACAGCATGGCAAAGCAATCCTGACCTGAGTGAAGAAGTAAAGAGCATGGGGAAAATATACAACAGGCCAGCTCATACGCGGCAAAATGTGAAACCAGTATAACAGACCAAGAGGACAACACAGTCAAGCTGGACAACGGGGCTTAGGAGAAAATGGGACCAAGGTGAGGTAGAAGGTCCCTTGCACAGGCAGGGAGTGTAATGATGCAGACAGAGAAAGGCTGAGAAACTAGAAAAGAGCAAGATGCAAATTGGCTGCACAAGGAGACTACACCTGAGAAGATGCCCGAGGAACTGAGCCTGGCAGAGACACAAGAAAGAGGTCTGAAAGAGAAAGGTCCAGACCAGCTTGGGTAAATGGAGCAAGAAAGGCATTTCATGGTGACAGGAGCCTCGAAAGGACTCCTTAGTCCCACCAGCTCACATGCATTTCTGCCCAAAGACCTGGGTTTCACAGTCGTACAGACACCATAAAACGAGTTCCCCATCATGGAAAAAGGGAGAGCCAAGCTCACTGGAGCTTTCATGGCAAACTAGGATACATCTATCCCAAACTTCAACAATCTTCAAATGCCCAGGTGATGCAGCTGTAGCCTTACAGTAACTCAAAATCAGTTTTTCAGCCGTTGCCGAAGCATTTATTGTAACAGGCTTTGGAAGACAGCCCTGAAGTGGTTGCTCTGCAAGCGTCTGGAGAGCAGAGAGGGAATGAAGGAGGAAGGTTTCTGCACGGGATATCTGAAGCAGAATCTTGATGCTATTTAACTTTTTCCCTTATATTTAAGAAAACAGATGCAAATGGCGCAAAACCATTCCACGGAGTGGAAACCACTGGCAGGGCTTGAATTTTACTTATCAGTAGCAGTGCTCTCACTCAATACCGTGGTTTCCTATGTGGAGCCCAGGGAAGATGCTGCTTCAGCCTTGACTTTACAGGAGTGGAAAAAGGCTTTACACCAAATTGCTCAAAATGTGATGAGAAGCAGAATTGGGCCACAAAGCTTACAGCAGAGTGCTTAGTAGAAGTGAAAGCACTAAGTGTATTTGGGGAAACAGTGAGTAAAAATACAAGTTTTATTTTAGTAAGATCCTGTTTTGCCCTATTAAGTTCTCCAGTATCAGAATGAAGTCTGCTAAAAGTTAGTAAATAAAGGCTTTCAGGAGAGCTTTATTAAATCACTTGTGACTTATCAAGTTAAAACTCCCACACAGATATCTTAATAAAACTTTCAGAGAATATATTTAATTTTCCTGGAAATCAGAACCCAATTACTAAGTACAGGAGTTACTGTCGGCTACACCACTGATCAGCTTTCTGTAAATAGAATATTTACCAACAACTTCAATTACTTCTCTAAAGTTTCGGTTTCTGAAGGTCAAATAACTATGTAACTGCTTAATAAAGAAGCAAAGAAGTACCTCTAAATATCTCCAAGCTCTGATGGGCTTATATTCTGCTCCTTAGGTGAGGTATTAGCAAAGCTTATTTATTTTCATTTCCAAGGCTTTTATTTGCTCATTCCCTTGTGGTAAAGCTGATTTCCATGATGATTCCCTTCTTAATTTTAATACCCTTTTTACTCATCATATAGACCTAAGAATTTTCCATAAAATAATGAAACCCTTCCAAAGGAAATGAAGACAACTAGGAGAGGAAAGTAAACTACAGCTTACTTTTTTTTTTCTTTTTTCAATTAATTGATCCACAGTCACATGCATATATGAAAGATTTTTTTTAATGAAAGGAAAATAAGGTTAATTAACATAAAACCCCTTACTCCTTGAGATGTTGAATTTTGTATTTTATCCATGCTGCCTTAAGTGCCTTGATTTCCCAGTAATGACCTAGTTCTCCTAATGAGTAACATTAACCCCTGGCTGTAGCTGTCCAGGACTTAATTGTCAACTGGAGCTGAAATAGGAGAGTTTGCCGATCAGCAGGTATGTGGTATATTAACTCATGTCATTTCAGACCCTAATAAATAAATCTGTTGCTAAGGCAACAGGAAGATCAGCTGTATCACTTTTTTCTATCCATCCACCCCTCCACCCCACCCCCCTTTTTAAAGGAAACTGCCTTTCACACCAAGCTTTTAAAAAAGGAAATTAACTAAATGTAACCGTAATGAGAAGACATATCGTCTCTCATCTCAGAAATGTATCTACATCAATGAAAAAAGGCATTCAAAAAGAAGACTGCTTTCTACTGTGACCAGGGTAACTGAAATTATTTCCCTCAACTGATGGAATGCAATTTGAAGTATGCATCTGAGTGAAAACGGATCGCAAAATATTTTAGCTCTTTGTATTTCGGAGATAGTTCCCCACTCCGTTAGTACACTGCTGATGCCAACGGAGCAAACTGCTTCAACTATGAATCAGGAACCCAGGCAACTGGAACCGTAGGAAAACAAATACCACTCCAACCCAAATACCTTCACTATCCTCTGTGACTATTTCAGCATGATTGGCAGACATGCAATCTTTTGGAAAGCTAAAAAATACCCCATTTTTGGCTCATCAGATTCACCTGGTAATGAAAATATAAGTCCCTGACTTAAACATAGATGTCTTTGCTCCTCCCTGTCCCACAGAGGCAGCTACCTACTTCTTGCCCTGGAAAAGCAAGAGGAAGCTGAGGCAACACAAATACATCTTGAAGACACACGTGATCTGGTGAGTAAAAGCTGGCAACTCACCTTCCGCCTCCATTTCTCTACCTCTAAGCTTGGATCCTGAATACTCCTGTTTGAGACCAACAGATTCTAGATCTTCTAGAGAGGTAAAGCACACACAAGTGTAGGCAGAACAACCATTTTTGTGTTCCGCAAGGTTTGGGAGGAAGATCTGGCTACTCTTTGTCTGGGGATGACGCACTGCTGAGGTCCCTCAGCATCCCACAGGTCAATGTCACAGCCCTCACTTAATTCTTGCCCTTCTATCACAGGATGTATTTGTCTTAAAATTTTCAAAATTGATTTACATTTAGTTTGTGACTACAGGACAGTTGCTCTGAATCTCTAGTTACCCAGATCTCGATCCGAGATCAGGTAGGAAGGGAACTGAAGAGCGGTTCACAAAGCTAATTATCGCCCCTGGAACACTTACTATAAGCTCTGCCCATACTATAAACAATGAAAAAAACCCCACAAAAAAACCTACTCAAAATTGTATCTGGCTTTTTAGCTGAAGAATACAGAGGTGATACAAAGCATCTTTTTTGCCATTATCAGAATGAAGGGATGTTTTCTTCTCTGGACTATCAACTTCTTATAGACTTTGAAAAAATATGCTATATAAACGATGGAAAAAGCGATGCTCAGATGTCCACTGTAGCAGAAATTTTGCATCTGAGAGGTCTTCATGACATGGTGAACATTTCTACAAGCTCTTAAAAACACTGGATCAAGGAACAGTGCATCTTCCACTGGAAGGGTTCAATACCCCACACCCCCAGCTGAGGGAAGAAATGTCAAGGTTAGACTTCACTGAAGGAACCAACAAAAGCCAGATAGTTCCAAACTGCCCTTCCAGCTAACATCGAAATTGGAACGCCTCACAGTATTTCATTAACTTTCTTATTTGCTACTTATAAAAAAACAGTATCTGCCCTCAAACTTAACTCCAGCTTGCAGGAAAGTGAAGTCAGACTATTTTCCTTTTGCTCCAAGGTGCTCAAGAATTGATGGTGTCAACTTCTACTTAATCAGATGTCTCTGCATATGCTTTCGTGGCCCTGGTTCATTCACCACGTGTCATCTGTACTGCAGCCCTGGTGACTGCTATTTTCTTTGGGAGTATTAGATCACTTTTCTTAGACCCTTCTAAAAAATTTCCGTTTTGAAATTGTATTTTACATCCTATGGGCTTTTTATCGTATCCGGGACCTTTTAGTTAAGGCTGTATAAACACTTGCATTTTAAGCCTTTGTTTCAGTCTGTCATGTCTACCCACCACTTTCACCTTTTTGGATTACATTTCCCAGGATCAGTTGCTTTTCAAAGATGAGGTTTCCCTGCAGGAGCACACTCCCCATTTAGCGTGGATCTGGAGCCCAACTCTCCACTGCTTTCCCGTGCAAAGGGGCAAAACAGACCCAGCCATCTGTGCCCTCCCTGGAACGGGGGATCCACTTTCCTTTGACAACATCCAGCCTCTGCCCTCCTCACATGACACAGCATAGAGTGGCCAGCTGGCAGGGTGGAGTAGGACCACAGTCCTTCTACACGCTCTCTGCACGCTGTTTACTAAATTGAGGATGCCTGTTGAGGCCAACAGCATTTATGGGTACTCTGAGGTGATTTGTAGATGGAGCACCCACTCTTCCACCTTTTACTGTCCTGCCATACCTGCATCTTGATGGGGTAAACCTTGGTCCAAAATATTCCACAATGTGAGGAAAATATGGCTTAGGTGCAGATTCACTGCATTCTCCAATGTCTCTGCATGAAATAGTGTTGAATTCTGAATTCAAAGGCAAACATGACTACACAAATGCTGTATTGCACTGCAAACATGACTAGGTGCAACTATTAAAAAAAGGCATTTCCAGGCTCTTCTCCCTCCAGCTTGTAGAGAAGTTGTGCTCAGCTCACTGATGGAGAGCACCGCTCACAGAAGGCACTGCCTGGGACAAGCCCTTTCCAAGGACTTGCTCCTCAGTGGAGGTGACCAGGTCCTCACGGTGGGCAGCCACAAGTTCGTACAGCACACGGTGATGACAAAACCACCTTTTCTCCACGGACTCATTTCTTTGTGAGACTCGACATTAAAAACAGGCAACCAGACACGGCGCTATCTCCGTACACACCATTTTCCCTGAGACCATTAATCTTCAGATAATTTTTGCAATCTACATTTTTTCTTCTGAATTTTCTCATCGCGACTTCCACCGCTGTTCCTCCCACTCCCATATCTCCAGCCCCATGTCCTTCCCCACACTCTTGTCACACGCTGGTACATACGACACAAGATAACAGGCTTATCTGATCTTCCATGTGAATTGATAGCAGCTATTTGTTTGCATCTGTGTGCAAATTCTCGCAGATTCCCCGTGTGATCTTTTATCACACCCATACAATTAGGGGAAGAAGAATTGATTTCTGACAACTTTCTCTTATCAAGTCTTTAACTGCTGAGATGATACAGCACACATGGGCAAAAAGTAAAAAAACATAAGGCTCGGGTGAACGCCTTGAGTTAAAAGAAGCACTACAGGTCTTCTCCATGAAAGAGAGAAGTAAAGAGCCTCCAACCTTTCTAATTACACATGTGTCACCTGGATGACATGACTGTGGTTGGGGGTACAGCAGGTTTGCAGTTTCGCACATCCACTGTCACGCTCAGGTGCAGAAGGAGCTGAGGAACATGCTGGTGCACCCCAATTACAGCAAAAATAGCTTTGGTACATGTCCGCCGCCTTGCCACAGGGCAGTGAGAGGGATCATGTACACATATCAATGCTGACGGGCTAGTTTCTGAGGGGGGAAGAGGAGGATCGTGCCCCACCAGTCACAGCTATCTCAATATACTCATCCTTCACCAAACAGATGTTTTATCACCTTGCAA
>NC_073728.1:39500110-39525110 GCF_023634155.1 Falco peregrinus
CCCACAGCTAGGAGAACAGGACTGAGTTGTCCAACCCTTCGTAGGAGGAAAACAACCACTTCTGTGTTTTTCCACAAGTGTGAATAATGAACGCTAAGGTGGGGAAACTGAGGCAGACCTACTCACGACCTTCCTGAGGTACCACAGACAGTAGCAGATGCCACTGGCTCTCCCATCTGATGTTCACAATGCAAAAAAACCTCCACAACAGGATGCATTTGCACATTTATATCGAGGCCACTGAACTCATTTCCGTAATAGATGAAATGTATCTTTTTATGCAGATCTGCTTTTACTGTTTGATTTTAAATAGTAATGAATTACAGTCTTTGCCCAAGAAACACTCAAGTGAAGCTCCTTCATTCAACCATGACTCTTCTAAATTAACATGGAGAGGACTACATGCACGGCCACCACGGGATCCTCACTCTAAACGCCTCCCTGTACCTCAAGTTAATTTACCCAAATATTATTTACTTACATGCCTTTCAGTGTGATTATGCCTCTCCCAGATAAGTAGAGACATTTAAATTTTCCGTTTCCTTTTAATTTCCAAATGTTTACACACTACAGTCTGTTTATTGAACTGTTTACTAAAGTCAACGCTTGCTCCACTTTATTAACCTCCTCCACAGTTCTTCTGAGTTTTACTCCACCACAGCTCATTTCTGGGCTGTGCACAAACCACTCCCTTCCCTCTTTGGCAAAGCAAATATTTCCGAACACCAGAATCATTCACTTCACCCTGCAGTGGAGCACCTTTCAACAGAAACACACCCTTCTCCTTCCAAATCACTACCCAAATACACATGCACACACAACGCGAGCTTTACTGTCGTTGTGCTCTTGACTAATTGTTTTGAGGATTTTTCTCCAACCCCCTAAATCCCCTTCCCAAAGTTGGTGCACTGTGTAGCTATTCCATGTAACGTGTATCCTTTGATTTAGCTTGCCGTCCCTTGGCATATTCTTTTCACATTCATCTACACTAAGCTGCATTTTCAAGCCACTGACCAAATCACCTACAAGATCTACCTTTTTTCCACCGCTCGCCATCATTCATTGGAGCTGCTTCTGTAGATAAAACCTAAAAAAGTTCAATCACATTCAGGACCTCATCCAAACCCATTACCTACGTCACAAACAAGACAGGTTCCCAAACGAGCCTGAGTTAAACCATTCCCATCTCAGGAACTTCGCCACCCTCAGATTCTCAGAGCATAGAAATATTAATTCAGTGTGGCCGGAACTCCATACATGTATGTTATGAACAGTTAAGTTGGCTTTTTGATAGTCTAAGCTGAATTATAGACCTAAAACTGGCTGGTGGTGGCTCCTCTGAAGTACAGATACATCTCCGTGAGGATATACTTCTATATATTTATGCATGGAAAAGGGAGGAACAGGTTAAGGGATGTGCCCTAAACCACCAAATCTGTGACTGAATTGATACGACTGATTTACCAAACCAAATTTAACGAACAGATTTTGAAAAATCACTGCCATTAAAAATTGCTTGACACAGGAGAGGTCGGACTACCTAAGCAGGCTGTATCCCCCTGGCTGTCTTTAATCTCCTGGCCAAGCACCCTCTCAAGGCACCATTTCTGTTTCTGAAGAGGTTTTCTTCTTAGTTTTCAGCCCTTATAAATCTGATCCGTCACTGCAGAATTTCTAATAATATTAGATAAAACTTCACCGAACTTTCTCTGGAATAAACTATTTAATATCCTTTATTTAAGACATGTGTGGGCAATCAATTCCATGGTATTTACTTGTATTACACACACAGTATTCATCATCTTGACAATTTTTTAAAGTTTTAGAACACCATTTCACTTAACAGTTTAAAAAAAAAAAAGATTTATTTGATGGTTAACTTTGGAACAAGTTATCTGCATTAACTTCCATTGTTTTGGCATAAAGTAGTTCTGTATATTTTACTAACAACAGCGGAGACATGATAAAGGATGTAGGCAGGGAGCCATACACAGCTCTTGCTGCAACCCACAGCGTTCGTCTAACAGCATTAATTTTTTGGACTTTGATTGGAAGACGTCTCTGTGCTCAGCCACTCAGATTTTGCTAAGTACAACCATGGATAAAACCTTGTACCTGACTATAACAATCGTAACTGCGGAAAGACCATTGTAAATCATATGTAATATAAACTTGTCCATATGATTGGAATGATATAATGGATACTGTAGTCCCTAACCACTAGCTAATGTTCTTTATGACACTCAAATAAATGACCTGAAAATAAACTAATAACACCACGAAATCTTCTAAACCGGTTCATGTGCATTTCCCAAAAGCATGCTGGAGAAACACAATGTCTAGTTAGCACATTTTTGTGTTTACACTTTCTCCGGAACATTTCTGCTCCAGCTATTCTGTTTTTCCTCTTCCAGGCTCACATTAATTCTCCTTTTCTGCCACCTTCCAGGCAATCATCTCTCCATCTAGTATCTGCCCAGATCTCGATTGTTTAGTAACATCAACAGCTTGTGGGACTTCTATGTCACCAGCCACAAGTCTATAACCTGGAGATAAAACAAGTGCTCCAGTGTTTTATTTGGAGCCAGTACCTGCCCCTGCACAGCTCATCAGGTTTTTTAAGTTCTTGCCTAAATTTCAGAAGACACAACCTCTGAGAGGCTGGTTATGGAATAGCAGAGCTGGGGAAGGAGCAGACACAGGGATAAGGAAGAAATTTTTCACGAGGGCAGTGAAACACGGGAGCAGGTTGCCCAGTGAGGTGGTTGATGCCCCATCCCTGGAAACATTTAAGGCCAGGTTGGACGGGGCTCTGAGCAACCTGGTCTAGTTGGAGATGTCCCTGCTTATTGCAGGGGTTGGACTAGATGGCCTTTCAAGGTCCCTCCCCACCCAAACTATTCTATGATTCTAAAAAACAAGCTAGAGAGCCACTGCAGCAGGTAGGTAGGACTTGGCTATTGAGAAGGATGCACCAACTCTCTCAGTCTTAGTTAGGGCACACACTAGGCACATTAGAAAAATGCCACAGCATTCTATTTGTGATACGGGAGAAGGAATTTATTGTTATGATTAACTTGTGGGAGTGAAATCTTCTACACGTGAAACTTTCCAGAAAAAACTACCAGCGAAGCATACAAACATGAACACTTTCAACAGATTCCACAAGGTACTGTCCCTTATATTTAAAAAAAAAAAAACTGGAAAATGTTTTACTTGTATGCGTAACTCATATATATTTAAACACTGAAAGTTCAGAACAAATAGTGAGAGACTTAGATATCTAATTTTAGTATCACAACTTGTTTCCAAAACTTTCCAAGCTGTTAAGTCTTTTATTTATTCAGATTTTTGAGGATCTCTGATACGTTTAACAGTCAATTTTAAAACTTTATGAAGACTTCAAAAACAGTAAGCCTTGAAAATGTTCCCTTTTTGCATACTGGGTATAGATGTTTAGTTAGAAAGATGGGTTAAAAATTAAAAGTAGTAAATATATAATGAAAATCCCATATACTACAAGTCAGAGTTTTAATCTAAATATTTGCTAATTTGAATAACTTTTTTTCAAACTCCTCAATCTATGTATTATGTATTTTCTTTTCATTTATGCCATGAAACCCCACTCCAAGGAAACCCATGTATTTTTCCTTGAATCAGACATGTGCATTTTCCCCAGCTCTTTCATGTCAGCATGTTACATGGTGTGTTTTTTCACAGCGCTTTACTTGCCCTAATGAAAAATTACTTATGGGAATTGTTTTCCTTTTCAAGGCATCAAGAGTCGCATTGTGCACCATTTTATTAACAACAATAACAACAACAAAAAAAAAGATGGAAGGGCCATGATGTCACTGCTCAATGAACAGAAACCACATTAGAAAGACTAACTGGAGTGCTGGTTTAGGTTACATCGAATTATCTGGGCAAGTTCTGTACACTGTAAACTTTGAATAGGTTTGAACAGTCGCTCTTGATAAGCAAGGATAATTGTTAAGAATGAATATAAACTAAAGAAAAAAAAAGGAATCTGAATTCATAAAAACTGGCCCTTCTGTAACCGTAGTTACATTTGGAAGCAAAGTTAAAGATGGTTCTGAAAGTGAAGTGGGTTTTTACTTTTTTTGTGTGTGTGTGTTATAATGTTGCCATTAATATGTTTTAAATAACAAAGAGAGACAGTCATAATCAGATATATTGGAAACCTCCCCCAGGCCTTGGAGCTGGAGCGCACACATTTTAGAGCTGCTGTGTTTCCTTCGTCACTGCCACACCGTCACAGCGTAACTTACACTTTAACCAACTCATGGCCTGAGAATCCCCTTTGTCTGTCTTTAAACACAATCACCACTGCCTCTTTGCCAACTGTAACATCTTCAGTAGAATTGATGTGACCTGAAGCAGCTCTGGAGAGCTGTGATCCCAATACCTGGAGCCCATTTGGCTTAGAATGGTTGCAATGGACAGGCACTTCTGTCCTTCGCAATAACTAGGAAATTCCACTTTCTTACTTTCTGCTTCCTTGACTTGATCCTGTTCCCATGCTGAATTTGCTCCCACAGTTACTACAAATATATGCAAAACGATACAACCATGCACACATATGACTGGCCAAGCACTGTACAAATATCAAAGCTGTGTGGGTATCTCTGAGCTTTTTCAAAAGTCAGAATTTTGTCCACACTCTTTTCTAAGGGAAAAAGAAGGAAAAAAAAAAAAAAGGCAAGTAAGAAAGGTTATGAAAGCAATTCTTTGGAGGCCAAACTGGAATAGGCAGCAACTATGTTTTTATACTTATATATAAATTTATACACTTATATATTTAATGTTTTGGATCACCTGACAGCAGAAAACCCAATGCTTTTATATTTACCTACTTCTGGAAAGATTGCAACAAACGACAAAACTGGGAGACTAGCCTCAGTTCAGCAAATTTTTTCTCTTTTTTTTCTCTGCAACTACTGTCACATTTTGCTCTACAGCAAAAAAGAGTTGCTGAGTGTGCTCAGGTGTCCTGAAGCTGTGCTACAGTTCAAACCGAAAAGCTCAAAAGAAGATTCCTAATATTTAGGGAATTTGATATTAGGGTTTACTGAAGTTGTCACATACTTTTGGGGATCTAATTTCACTTTCTGATCTTTAGCAATAGTTGTAATTCATTCAGAAGAAGGAAGAGATTACTTGTCAGCAGTAATCTCTAACACAGATAATGCCATATAAATATTAGGGGCTTATAAGCATGGACAAGGATTAGGAGCAAAGAGAGAGAACAAAAAGAAAACTGAACTGAGCCAAGATTAAGCACTGGGAAGGGCATGACAAAAGAAAATTAAAGATCTGGGACTCAGCTTGTCTTCCCATGGTAGAATACACATTTTCCTGAGTAGAATAAGTAGGGTTTACACCGATTTCCCTGTTTACAAACTACAAGATACAGAAGTATGAAATATTATTTGAGGCGTGACTGTTACCTTCTCTCAACTACTCTCTTCCCTGACATGGAGCAATACAGACTAGACTCTGGGAATTCCGGAGGCTGGACAATCTCTGGTCCAACCTTGTGCTCGAAGCCCATCCAGTTGGACCAGGTTGCTCAGAGCCTCATCCAGTCCAGTTTTAACCATCATCAAAGGCCAAGGATAGAGATTTCACACTCAGACACTAAGTGTGTGAGAGGTGCTGCAGCTAGCAGCTTGCAGGAAGGTCTACAAAGGGAAAAACACCACAGGAAAGAGCTGAAGCTGACAGCAGCAGCAGGACATCTTCCTTCCTAATACTCATCTCCTGGCCAAAGAGAGAGAAGAACTGGTATGTAATCCATACCAAAAGATGCACCAGGAAAGGGATATCATGAGATCTGACTTCTTTCCGACAAACCAGTCAAAACACTGCTGTTTTAGCAACAAATTAGCTGAATGCAACAACCTTTGTCACTCCAGCAGTGTGCCTGATCAGCCCACAGGATCCAGAGATGCTCTGGGAGAAGAGAGGCTGCATCCAGCTCAACTGCAGGTGGTTGGTTTTGACTCAAGTGGTAACTTGGTCGGTTGGAGCTGGGAAGGAAGATGAGACAAGGCAGGAGAGGAGAGGTGTCAGCAGTACAGAGTAGAAGAGAAACAAGATAATTCTCAGATTCCTCAAACCTTAACTTCCACCTGTTTTCCCAAATAATCTCTGAGCAAAATCCCTCAATATCTAGTATCCATATCTGACATTGCCACAAATACCCACTTTTACTTAGCATTTACACTTTTCCTCCCGATCTAGTTTCACTCTGATTCAACACTCCGATTAGTTTATTCTTCACGATGACGTATCTGTACCTCAATCTAAGAAGGATAGTCAACCTGACCTCCACCTTCCCCTTCAGTATTACATTGGAGCTTCTAACACTAAGATCACCGCTCAAGATGCGCTGTAAAGTCTGCATCCTAGATAACCAGGATTTTAACTAAAGCATTCTACAACCATTACTCCCCAAAATACATAACAAGATACTACCTTCCAAAACACAAGCCCACAGTGAAACTACCAAAAAAGGACCAAAGGCCGGTAAAACTACTCCAAAACAAATCTATGCCCGAAAGTCTAAGCTTTCCTGGTTTGGGGTCCTCCATGCTGCTGCTGCTGTTGGACATCATTCCAGCCCTAAGCACGTCTAGCCTAATCAATTACTTGTGGAATTATCCCATTTTGTTACATATTTATTCCTGACAAATGACTTCAACAATATCTTAGGTGCTCTAGGTTAGCAAAAAAAAAAAACAACCAAAAAACAAACAACAAAAACCCAACGCAAAACAGATAGTGATTATTTGATTATTCTGCATTTTGCTAGCAGAGGGGAGACTCTGGACCCACTTAAGTCAAAGGCAAAGCTCCCTTCCACTTCAGGTGAGACTGAGTTTGACCCTAAATATATTATTTCTGAATTTACACCTTCCAATTCCCTGAAATCTTTTAACACTGTATGCAAGAATCTGTGCAGTTATAATTTCTAAGAACATCATTCTCAACAAATGAAATGGTGATAATTTAAAAACTCCTCAGTAAGATGGTAATGAACTACAATACATATTTTATAACACAGATGAAAATAACTTATGCATTATTTTGCACAAGATATGAAAACATGAATTAATTGATAGTTTAGGAAAAATAAAAGTAATTTTCTCTATAATTAAACATCATGACTGTGTAGAGCTGCTGCACCAACACTGCAAGGTAACAGACACAGTTTTGGAGCCCTAAGAGTCCCCTTGATAACAACTGCCAGAAATTTAGAAATTGTTGACTTCAGTTCTGCTTCTGCAGAAGTTCAAAAGAATGAATTACACTATGGGGAAAAAAGTTAGGCTTCTGAGAACTGCAAGTTTTTTAAGAATCCTAAAGGATTGGTCCTGTTTATTAGTGCTTACTTAAACAGAAAAAAACCTGCTCAGCTCTCCAGTGCTTATTTAGAAAATGCAAATTTCATATACAGCTCCAGACAATACAGTATCCCTTCTTGCTCAACAGAATTGGAAATGGGTGTTTGAAAACTGATACCACTCGTTAAATCGTCTTTTTTTTTCTTTTTTTTTTTTTTTTTTAAATTAAAACTAATACCAGGATCCTGTAACATATAATTTCCTGTTTTGTGGAAATACTTCTAATCAGGATATATGGAATGGATGTCCCCTTTAAACAGGCTGTTTTGCAACATACGCAATGCAGAAGGGAGTGCTATCATAACACTTCAATAGTTAAGTGACTTTATGAGAAAAATACTTCCAAATGTTTCCTAAAACCTTCCAAACCGCACCAAAGAACATTATCGTAATATTATGTTTCCCTATGGCCTCCAATATTTAAACTTGCTATTCTCGAAATGATACTTAGATGAAAAATATAAGTTTATGTAATGTATAAATTGTTCCTAGAAGAAAAGCTGCCTTTAGAATTACTCTGTATAGATGTCAGATATTTTACATTTTCAATAGCCTTTCTGTATTAATTGAACAAATAGTATGCTAGTGCTTTGGGCTGCACGTGAACAGCCTGTATTTTAAAACTGAACAGTCACTGTGTGATCTTATTCATAGCAAATACTGAAAACAATAACTGTCCTAACCGATTACATATCAAGTTACCCTTAATAGATATCCATATTTCTTGCACGGTATACATAATCCATATAAACTGTGTACCATATATCAATACCATATTCCAGCGAATCCACCATCAAAGAGTTCGTTTATAGTAGGTTTTCATTTGACTTGGGGTTGTAATGTTCTGTGCAAGCATAAGCTAACCATTTCAGTGATTTTGCCAGCCAGCTGCTTTTTGGCAGATTATTGGCAGTACATATTGGCAACAAACTAGTGCAACTAAGCCCTTCTTATAACTTACAGGTAAATAATGATTTTAATAAATTTATGTAAAATGTTCCACTTGCTCACATCTGGTTTTGATAAGTCACTCGACCACGCAAATCCAAACTTCTGTGCGTTTCTCAGGAAAACACATATTTCACCTGCGTTATTTAACACTTTCTCAGGTACCCCAAGAAATAAAGAAACAACGAAGTCTACCTCCACTTGAAGGCTTAACTGAAGAAACTTTTACCTGACAAAGCTAGAGAAATTAATTGAAAATATTAATTGGAGGCACACAAAAATCTAAAACACGTTTTGTCATCAGTATAACACTCAAATAAGAAAAACACAGGGCGGCTGCAGAGCTAGCACAGCCACAGTCAGAGCAGATGTCCGGTCAACTGCCGCGGGCGCTGAGGACCGCGGGGTAATGCCAAGACCTGACCTCCATTTGACAATGTGTTACGGTACCAGATTTATCTGCACTTTTTTTGCACTACAACTGAAGTTTACCTGGGTACGCATCTGTGTCTCACCTAAGCGGTGTGTTTTAGAGGCAACTCTTGAATTTTAATGCCAACTTTGCTAGCGGGTCAGTGCCTCGTTGTTCAAACGCTAAAAGCCTCTCTCCATCTCTAGAACAAGAACGGCAGCATCTCTCTGCCCTAGAAAGATCATCTTTTTGTGAGAAGGCTCTAAAAATGTTATTACTACTAGTAGCAGTGTCGTTACAGAGGGGGGAAAAAAGGAAACCCCAAACCCCTGGACTCCCTTTCTCTGCTATAAATCAGTATGACAGAAGACCACTGATCATCTGCCTTTCAGCATCCACATACCAGAAGGCTCCTCGGAGAGGCTGCACCTCCAAATCACGTAAAACACATGTGGTGCATTGCTGAGCTACCTATGATATTAAAGACTGACACCGAGAAAAGAAATATTCATCTTTCTGCTGGAAAAAGGAGAAAACAGCGTCAATAAAACCAGCACTGTTACCCTTATGTGCTGAGTTACCAGCTTGGTGACATATATCTACAGGATGGACAACAGGAGGGATGGTGCCTACCTGGTAAGGAGATACAGGCTTGTGAACACCTTGAGCTGTCACCTGCTCTGCAGCAGGACATGGCCATCCCGAACATTACTGCAGTAACTATATTTAAAAAAATATAAAATAGTAAGATCAGAAACCTCAGAGATGCAAAGAGCTTGACCGTGACTGCTCAGCCCAATGCCTTGTTTCTACAGCTCCATTGTTCATATAGATACACCTGCCGTGACCATGAAGAGCAGTACTCCCAGTATGGTACTTTGAGATTTCTGATGAAATAGGTTAAAAAAGTGAAAGAAAGACCAGCACATGAGAATTTAAAGGCAAACGGAAAAAACCCAAAGCATTTAATGACACCAAGGAGAAGCTTCTTCAGCATCTCCCTCCTCCTATGGCCAAGCCACCACTTCTCAGGACACCAGCTCCCCAACCTGCCATGCCCTACCTGGTGACAACCACTGCCAGGTGCCCCAGTGCTCCTCACGCCTTTCACCCCAGTGCTGGGAGTAACACCGTCAGCCCATTCCATGCGGAACCGTAACGAAGGGAGGCAATGTACTTTAAAAGGTTTTACATAGCCAATGCCCATGGCTGTTCCTCTGGGGGATACATCTCAACGTTCTATCAAATAATTTCTTTAAACGCAGCCTATAATGAAGAGGGAACAATTATTAAGCATCAGATTTTATTTGTGTCCAATTCAGCCTAGAATTTGCTTGCTGGTTTCAAGCATTTATTCTTTATGGAGTCAGCAGTTAAGGATTTTGTAAGGCTTGGCAACATGGTTAAAACCCTGTGAATTCTTGTTGAGATCTATTGGACGTGCTGGTAAAACTCGCTGTTGCTATTGCAGACTTGCTTTTAATTTGATCTGTTTCAAGGATTCGGTATCCTTCCAGCATGTTAGAAACCTAAGGGCATATATTTGTATTGTTTAAAGGCAGGAAATTCTGTGAACTGAAATGAGAACATATCCCTTTTGCCTTTATGGACTTTTGTTATTTTCTCTTCCTTTTGGGGTTTTGGAAACAGAACCAGTGAAAGCTGAAAGTTTGAACAATAGCAAATTACTTTCAAGGAAAAAAAAAAGTAAAATACTGAGCATACTTTTGTAACTTTATTCATACTTATTCATACACTTTATGTAAATTGGACTTATCAAGGCACCAGAAAACACTATTTGCAGCAGGGCCTGGGACTGCAACAGGATCATACTGTTTTTGTCATAAAAGACATGGACTTTGCTGGTTTACTTTATTATTATTCCTTTACTACCTTGTATTAGCTTGTACCCCACTGACTTCGCGACAAAGCCAATTCGTTTCATGCTAACCACAGAACTAGGGCAATCGCATTTTTATTGTAAGGAGAAAAACTATCAATTTTTATCACTCTTTCACTTGAACTCCTTGTCCAAAGAGTCCTACACCCCTCCTTTAATTGATGCAAAAGGTAGGTCTGAATTCTGGGATACAACACAAGAACCGGTGAAAGATGAGCAGGGACACATATTCCACTAAGGTTAAGAGCTGGACAGATAGCGCCTTTTAGACTACGAGAGCAGTAAACTTTCTTACTAGCAGCAGTAAACTAGTTCTTACTAGCTAGTTCTGTGCTAACTAGCAGGAGGAGTGGAGGTAGAGCGGCTGCATTAGCACGGAGACCTGATCTCAGCAGCAGGCATCAATCCCAGTGCAGTACTGCACAAGTATGTCCACACCATTTTTGGTGCTCCAACTAGCTTGGTATCTTTAATACCGTATAATAATAAAATTTTTATATATATATAATGTATAATGAATTATACTGTACTGTTTTATAAGAATAGGGTTATAGGTGATAGCCACGGTTATGGCTTTCTGGAATACTGCTGCATGGCAGGACTACAGAGATTCAACTAGGTCTGCAGCAGAACTTGCTGGAAGATAGCTCACATGCAGCAACCCCAACTGCAGCCATTTCAGCAAGAGCCTAAACACTTACCCAGCACTTACCCCGCGGTGTTCCTTGCATACGGCATACAACAAGCTGACCATTCCTAGCTAATAAGCTTGATAGCTAAATATAGATTTCAGTGGGATGCAAAGCTTGAGGGAGATACATTCGACACCCAGGATTGTGCGTGGCCACTGGACCTCTCCTCACTAGTGTTTCTTCACACTCGCTAATCCCTCTTCCTGGACAGCAGCAACGATGACACTGGTGAACTTTGGGTTATTTGCTTTCATTTGGCGCCGTGCTTCATGCCCATCCCAGCTACTCTTGGAGGTTATGACAACTGAAGCAGGGATCACAATGAGACACTATCAATCATCGTAACAAACACAGCTGAGCTCTTTCCGTGCAGTCAGAGACTTTGGTGGAGAAGAATCTTAATAAGAGATTTGAAAGGGCATGAAGAAGCGGCTTTACTTTAAGTACTCACAATAATGACTTCCAAAGAAACACTCCTGACCACCAACCCTGGGGAATAAAGAGCTGAAAGATGCTCATGTTCCCCTGTGGATTATCTGTCTTGTGGATCTCTACATAAAAGCAAAGGGGATCCGTAACTACCAGCTGTCATACTTCTACGGTCTTTCCTGCAGAGGTGGGCAATGAAGAAACAGGCTTGGCTCCCACCCAGACATCACGCGGTACATCACCTTCCTGATGGAAAAACCAGGGATCCAAAACCTAGCACCTATGATAACCACAATTACCCCAGCTATTTTCAGGGGCACTTAACCATATATTCTCTCTCATTGAGTACACTAATTTAACAGTTTTGCCCCAGTGGTCAAAGAACAATTAATGTTGTATCTGCAAATGTAGCAGCACACAAATGTTTACATCATGTATTCAACATGTGCAACTGACCATAAGCCACCAGTTTACAGGTCCTGCATACCTTGTTCTTAGTTCTTCCGAGAAACGCAAAGACTCTTAGGGAAAAATTACAACCAAGTTCATGAACTACACAAAAAAATGGCTGTGACACCATTTATTAAAAGTAATGATAAAGTAGAAGGTCCAACTAAAAGGAGCAGATGCACTGTTTGCTAAGTTGTAGCTGCAGACAGAATTTTTTGTGCCGACATCAAAAGAACAAGGTGTTCATATAAATGGCATTTTATTTTGATCCTATTATTCTATATGAGCTCAAGGAGAGATCAAAAGAAAAAGTACCCAGGTTCCACTATTAACACTTAACATAGCTCCAGTCAGAAAATCCTTTCCAGATTGCTAGTGCAATTTAAAGCCCAGCACATTTTTGTTGTACTGTTGGGTAATATACCTGAAGGCACGGTTTTGATTCCTTGCCCACCTTCTCCATTGTGGAAAACTGTTTCTGATCTATAGAATTTCTGTTATTTCCATTTGTACGACAGTAACCCCCAGACACCCTAGCTTCGGGGACTATGCTGGTACGGGAGGTACCCGCTGTCCCAGGGAGGCTGCTCTCCATCAGAAACTCAGTATCAGAGTCAAGCAGTAAAGTCTGGTTCAGCCCCTGCCAACAGCAGTTCCACTGGAAGCGAAGCCCACCAGCTCCAGCTCAGTCTGTAAACAAACCTAATGGGCCTTTAAAACATGTAAAGGTTCCCCCTGATAGCTGGCAAGAATAAACGTGCTTTCATATGTTGTATTGCTTATTATGACATTATCCAGGACTACTACTATTAATTAATGGTTCTATTGCCTCTCTTAGAACCCAGCGATGCTGCATAAAGAAAAAATAATAATAGATTGTATTTCTTACAAAGCCAAAGTACGCTTCCAAATTTTAATATTCATGTTTTCTTTGAATGTAAGCTTCTTATTGATGATTCAGTAATTTAGGGCAGAGACTGCAGAATTTCAGTTCCAGTGAATTTCTTTGACTTTGATTTCTAAGACTGCTAATAAACAGGTACAGCTTATCAGACCATCTTTAGAAAAATCAGCAATCTAGCATTCATAAGGAGAGGGGAAAAAAAAGAAAAGAAAAGAAAAAAAAAGAGTGCTTATGTCCTTCTTCCCTGCCTTGCCTCCCCCTACCCACTTGCTATTAAAGCATTTGTGTTAAAAAGTTGTTCCAAAGTTTACTGTAAATGCCAAAATGTGGGCACTGATCCCACATGAGCTGGCTCAGCTATGGCCCACCATCTTGAACATATTCATTTTATCAAACCACATTCCAGGAGGGCTTTTTGGGGGTTTGTTTTAGGGTTGAGGAATTTTTTTTTATTATTTTTTTTTTTTACTTAACTTTTCTCTAATAATAGTAGATTGTACATACATGAGATGGCAAGTCGTGACTCTGGGAGCTCGCACAGTCAATGCTAAATGCATGCAGGTGAGCTGTGGCTTAGAATGAGCATTACAATTATGAGTTAAATGACACAAAACATCTCATGCACAGTCAGAATATGTTCATGTTACACACAGCAGCCAGCTGGCTATAAATCCAAGAAGTAAGCTGGAAAGCTTTAGAGTTTAAATGGATGAATACAGATATAAATGGAAGAACAGTGGTTTGTTGCCATATGAATGGCTTTTAACTGAAAAGAGTGGATTGCTTTTATGAGGGTTTTCCGAAAGAGTAACATTGTTGAGATGAAAAAAGAATAAGTATGAGGATTGGGACATTCCATATATTTATATTTTCTGTTTTGTTTTGAGACAGTGAAGTCTGATTCAGCGTGTCTGAACAATTACAATATGGCTTTACATACAGGTGTTCCTAGTGAACAGGGACACAAGTTCTTTAATAATACCTCTGCAGCTGATGATCCATAAACAGGATTGCTCTATTAATTTATTTCAGATTCAAATTATCACAAGCTGAGCTGTAAGAAGCCATGAACCATTTTTCCTGCCATATTTCCAGCTTTAAGTAAGGCATGCTAGAGCCTTCTCTACTCTCAATATATGAATCACTGAACCTATGGCAAACGATCCCACCGGCGCACAAAATCACCAGACTGCTAAACCAACGCCTTCCTCGCAGGCACAAAGGAGGAGAGAAGCATTTCTAAGACTTTCATTCTCTGTTTATTAAATGATGAGGACTAGCAGAACCTTCTAGAATACAGACCAAAGATACAGGTTTTCATGAACAGATGAATCTGAATAACTCTTCCTGGAAGTTTTCCAACAGGTTTTCACAAACGGATGAACCTGAATAGCTTTCTAGAAGTCTAATGTCCCCACTTGAAAATTTGGGGTTCTTACCAAGACAAACACTTGCCCTTTCTCCACTCCACTCAGGCAGATGTAATTCCCTCTTGAACTCAAAGTCATAGCTTAGATTCTTACCAACTCCAATATGAGCTAAACTTTAAAAGATATAAAGGAACTACACATTCATAAACTATGTTTATATTCATTTATGTTATATATATTATATATTTATACATATATAAAATAATGTTTACAAAACTTTTTTGATGTTTAAAAAGCGGCTGTAAGCTCACGGTTTTGATGTGCTTGCTGTTGACAGAATCAGATGGAAACTGTAGGAAGACTGATAACGAGTTTGCTCCCCAAAACCTTTCTCCTGTGTCTCTGAACTGGCTGAATGAGAACCAAGAGGGAAAAGAACAAAGATTTGCTGTTCTTTACAGTCACGCAACGAAAGTGTAGGTTAAGTACAGGAAGTATTTGCAGATTTCAGATATTTTGTGGACCTTTGTTGCTTTTCCTTGCATTCAGATCTAATCTCAGCCCCAGCACAGAGCCGGACTTTCATGTTCTGCCGTCCTTCGCTGATAGAAAACTCAACCCACTGTGCCACTTCAGCCAAAGTAGACTCAAGACACAAAATATAACTTCAGCTTTTCATAGGCATTTATTCATGCCAATGCATTAAGGAAAAAATGTTTCACCAAGACGACGAGGCTTAAAATTATACTGCTGAATATGTTAATAAAAATATTTAATGTATACTCATAGTAGAATGTAACCTACAGACTAGAAAGATATAGTTATAACTTTTAGAAGTCTGGATAGACAATTTGATGTTCCACATCAAATATATCACAAGCAAGTGATCTTTAAGCCCCATGGGTATAAAAACACCGAGAGGTGGTTCTTTTTAATACCAAATATGCATATACCTCCAACTCACTCCAGTTACCATCAACAACTACTAGAACATTTTTAGATGGTCCTTCAAACAGAAGGCTAGTATTCTCACTACAATTTTGAACAAGCAATAAATTGTGTCTGGTACGTTAGCTTCAATCAAGCATCAATTTTGGATTATTTGCCTGAAGTCAGAATTCTTAAAATAAGCCAGTTTTTTATAGAACCAATTTCTGGGGAAAAAAAAATCCCATTCACATTTTGAGTGTAATCAGCTATTCTGATATTACTGGCTCTGAGTTGGAAGTAAGGTACGTAGCCATACAGATAAAGGAGGGCTGTATGTAACTCAAGAGGTGTTCCACCAGTACGCACGTGAACAAGCATAAACACCCCAACATTGTTTTAATTTCATTATGCTGCTGTATCACCTTTGGTTCTCAGAAACCTTCTTGTATTAACAGCAGCATTTCATTTTGCACATCTTTTCCTACTGTCTCTATGACCCAGGACCCTTTTTACCCCTTTCCTCTCCAGTATTTCCTTACTGCAAGATGGCATTGCATCCTGGTTACATTACAGGTTCACACTTTATTATGAATATTTATTATATTTATTATATATGCCTACAGAAAGGGTGCTGCATTGGCCATGTGAAGTGCTGAGTGCTTTCCTATCACAGTGGCTAAAAATGGGTTTAGGCGTCTTGCAGGAGAAGGGCTCGTAGCACGATGGGCAACTCAAATACCAAATTTGTCAATCAGCAATATTTGGCATTGAAAATAGTTCTGAATATGAATAGGAAAATATCTGGCTGTCAGATATTCATATGCCAGAACACTGTTAGGGAAATTTCCAGCTTTCACAAGAGCATTCAGCTAATTCTTGATGGATCACCTGTATCTTTGGGTGCTTTCTGGAAGCACATTCCTCCTTTTCCTTTCTTGTCCTTTGTGAAGAACACAGGAGATGCAACTCTTGCCAGAATGTCAGAAAAATATTAACCTCTAAGAACTTGGATTTCAGTAAACAGTGAGATCACTGGAAATCTTAGCTTCTGCATATGAATTAGAGGAGAATAATGGGACTGAGCAAAAAGTCACAGACTATGTTCATCAATATGTGCCTTTTATGTAAACTAGATTGTTAACTGAAAACCAGTTTTCAGAGTCTCTTAAGAAGCAATCACCCTAAAATTAACCTAAGTGCTGTTGGGTTTTTTTTGTGGTGGTGTTTTTGGTTGGGTTTTTTTGTTTGTTTGTTTGTTTGTTTTTAACAACAGGGGATGTGCTTCTTTGGACATTCTGAAAATTGCTTGGAGCAGAGTCTGCAGCAGCCAAAGGCTTTGGGGTCCATGTCTCAGAGGCTCTGCTGTGGCAGGATGGGACCGGCAAGGTGAGTGAGCGCCGGTGGCTCTGCTCGCCCTGCCACCAGACAGCAAGTGCCACGTGTGGGTCTTGGGATTGTGTCACTGAACGAGTGGGACCAGACGTGCACCAGTAGCAAAGGGACCTGGATAAAGGGTGGGAAGACATCAGGACAAGGGCTGCTGTGGGGACTTGAGATGAGGGCAAATGACAGCCTACAGGACCTACGGATGAAGAGGAGACTTGGCATTAACATGACCTAACTTAAGCAGGACCGTGTGACGGCATTGCACAGGGTCATACAAGGCAGCAGGACCCACCACAGCTGGGCTCTGCTCACTACCCACTGCATCAGGTCACAGACTCCAACAGAATTTCAGCTCCCTTTCTCAACTGATCATCACCATGCCCTTAGCTTTCAATTTTCAACCATTTCTTTTCCCATTTACCTACACTTGCCCTGTTATTTCTACTAAAGCTACCCCCATGAGGTACGTGGAGCAAAGTCTTCATGAACAATTTTAGTTTTCTTCTATACGGCTCTCCTTAAAATATTCCTTCACTCACTCGTTCAGCACCTAGCAGTGACTCATTAAAAAAATAAATCTCCTAATAGTAACACAGTGATAGATATCAAAGGTGGAAATTGGCAATTATTTTGTACTCAAACGGCCTGAAAACACCTTCAAACAGCATACAGAGGAAAGGTCTGTATTTGTCTACAGATGTATTTCCTTAACGTTTTTTAATCAATTTATTTCAGCAAGAATGACTAATTTAAATTTTTCAGGGTCTTCAAGGACCTCATTTTATTAATTTTTATAAAAGGCAAAAAAGTAGATATAAATGTTTAAAAGGCAGCCAGGAATATGTGCAGGAGTTTTTGTGCAAACAGTGCAATTAAATTCAAAATACCAAACACTCAAACTACTGCTGACATTTGGTCTGAGTGGCTTTTGAATTCGCACCTATGAAGAATAAAAAATAAAATAAACTCCCACTGGTTCTGAAGGAGACTGATTATATCCTTTGCAATATTTTACCACAGAGCAGGTATTCGCTCTTTCTACCAGACCTGACAGCCATTCAAATGCACTGGTTTTGCTGCACACTAAAGTGGAAATATGATCTCTACTTGGAAACTCCTCTCAAAAATATTTTCGTCTGTCAATTCTCAGTAACTGCATTCAATAACAAGCGTGACTATTGAACTTTTAAAGTATCAATGTTCAGTCATCTTCCCGAGTTTACATATTGCAGCTGCAGGGAATAAAAATGCTGAAAGACTGTGATCTCTCCCCATAGTTTAGATGCTTATCGTAACCTTTTTTGATATTTAATTGGCACTGCTTTCTTCTCCTTCATTTCCAAACGGATGAATCACAGACTTGGTCTTCCAGGAACCAACCACTTTAGCTATTCTCTGCACTTCCCTCAGCTCTTCCTCAGCCGCAGCCAGCCCTTTGCTTGACCCCACCTTTCATAAACGTTCAACGGGAGAGCCTCCGCTAAAATGCGTATTAAGCCTTCTGAGAAAGGAAGGACTAACCAACACCTAAAACCTAGAATTATGACAGCAAGCGTGCCGGACCATCCCACAGCCGCTGCGGCTTGTTTGCAGGCTGGAGTAAAGAAGAGTCACCGTTGAAGGAGGTCGGACTTCTTCACTTTCTTATTCAATAATAATGCAATGCTCAGTCAGGTGCTCTGTTCAGAGTTACACACAGGATGCTAACCACAGACTAGCAAAACTAGAGGGGTCTAGAGACAGGGTACTCTTGACTATAATTATCTGCTGATCTTCAGTTACGACTTGCAGAAAACTAGCTTGGCAATGCAACAGCTCGCTAAAAGAGAAACAACTCATCAGCTGGTTATTGCGCCCCAACTGCTTGGACTTTCCCCCCAACTCTTCTGCTGTGCTCCCAGATCACCTCCCACCTTCGACATATGGACACAAGAAGTCTCACAAGTGCTGAGGTCAGTTTGACCACTCCTGTTCATTTAGGTTACATACGTATGTTTAACTACCTTCTTACAAAGTATCTCACTGTACTGCTGGACCCACATTTCTATCAACTGCATTGATTACAGGCAACGCCAAGCTAAACTTGTTCTCAGACGTGATTTTATGAAAGAAATAATGCATCTTATAAAGCATTTAAGCCTGTAAGATCTTGTTACTTGTATTAAGTAAATTCCAGGGACACATCTGAATTCTGTGAGCCTTTGAGGTCCCGCAAAACCTAACAGCAGAGCCATGAATCTCCTCCATGAGCCTACCCTGAACATCCAACCAGATGACCAGCAGTGCTTAGTTTTGTTACACACGCATCAGATGGTCATGGGCAGTGAATTTTAGTGAATAACATTTTGAGGAAAACCAATATAGTTTTTGCATTAGAAGCAGAAAAAAGGAGGCTGAGGAAAACACCCACCTCTCAGAAGACACTAAGCACCCTTACAGAGAAAAGCAAAGAGTAGAAAGGTCAGTAGACAAATTCTACTGTCACTCAAGCAGAAATACAGGAAGGTGTTTCATTTGATCTCAGATGCTGACTGAGGGTCACATCAGGACACAGAAGGAAGCAACAGATGACTGAGATGGCTATTTCAAAAGGTCTGCAGTTCTCTGATGCTAAATTTATACTCAGATGCTTAGAGTGAAAAGTGTAACAACTAACTTTCTGTGTTACCATCATCGGGGGGGAAAAAGCTACGAACAAATGGAAATCTAGCGTCTGGGAGTCAACATGGATCTAGAATTTTCTGAATCAGCCACATGAGTGAAAAGGGCTGAAGTATACCCAAGATAAACGCAGATGATTCTCAAAACAGAGAAAACCACCTTGGAATCTTTTCCTGAAATTACTGTACCCCATTCTTCCAGCAGCACTGGCCCACAAACCATGGCTGGGCCCCATGATCTTCAAGGGCTCTTCCAATCTAAATGATTCTACGAGTCACCCACCAACCCGAGACTGGAGCCCTTCCAGAATACACACGTGTAAGGGACCACATAAGGTTCAAAAAAGGCATTCTAACAAACTGTCTAGGAGAATGCCCCACCCTCTCAAATGATACCCTAGTCATACACACCATTCACTGCTTCCAGGTAAGAGCACTGCACTACAAACCATCTTGGCGTAAAAAACCCCTGCTAAACACCCACAGTGCAAACAATTTGCAAACAACTGTCCCCCCCAAAGGCACTAAATATCACTGCCACACCGCTTCTGTGCTCCTGCTCCCCCCATCCACAACGTGCTTATCACCATCCATCACTCACAGACTCTGGCTCTCCGTGGACTGGCCTTAGCTACTGGAAGCAACTGTTCTCAACACCAGTATCCTTCAGAAAGAGCAGAACCGTTCACTTCAGCAGCTCAGACTTTTTTAAATAGGCGCACACATACACATATACACACACACCTGTCAGTGTGTGTGTGTGTACCTACCTATATATACACACACACAAATAGGTATATGGGAGATTTTCTGAGAAGGAAACTATGGAATAATTTCCGGTAGCTATGAACAACTTCCAAACTTAACATTTTGAGCTCCTAATGCAAAATTTGTCTATTTAACCACTTTTTTAAGAATTTTTTTTTTAATTGATTTATCTATTTTTTTGCACATTAAGGTCATTAAAAAAACCCAGCTACTCCACTGATCTTGGTCAGATCTTCATGGGGATCGTAGCTACACAGAATCAACCACCAAGAAAAGGTTTACGCTCTCCTTTCTGCAGTTATTCAAGAGCAGAAAATAACAGGGCAGTGACTCCTAAGCTTTTGAGCTCGGTTCTGTCACAAACGGCAGAAGTAATGCCCGGCTGTGTCCCTTTCTGAAGGGGCTTTGGTGCCATCGTTGAGGACTAATGGCCTAATGGCCAGGAGGGATGCAGGAAGCCTCCCAGTCCCAGCTGGTCCTCCCTATCTACCAGCAACTGCTGTTTTCAGCAGTCCCTCAACTCCTCTGCCCTGAACAGTCAGTTATTTTGCCCTGTTGCCAAGAGCAGTGGTACCTGATCTACTTCTGTGGCTTCCTGACTTTACTGTAGCACAACCAACAGCAACGATAATAAAAAAAAAACCTCTCCAGAGCAACACGTTACAAAAATCCAGGCTCTTCTAAAAAAAAAGTTTCTTCTAGGTATCGTGTTTGCAAAGAGTAATAGGAAATGCTATTTTTAAAATTCTGGGAATGCAGTCCTTAACTCAAAATAGTTCCAGAGTTATTTGCCATTAGTTATCCGTTACAATTCAGAACCTGTGCCTCACTTGGAAATTTAGTATGTTTACTCTGGGTTTTATAGTATACTAAACGGTTTAATTACTTTTTACAGAAAGTAATACAGAATTATTTGTAGATTCAGTAATAGAGCCAGTAAGCCAACGATCTTCCATTTCTGAAGTTCCCTAGTTATCCTGAAATAATAAAAATACATCAAGACAGCAGCGAGAAAGCAAGTGGACAGCTCTCCACAGCATCTCCACAATAAACAGCAGAACCGCGATACTTCACCAGAATGTTCAAAACCTAAATTGAATGGCAGCATGATTGCAGTGGTTCCAGTTATGTTAATTAGGCTGAATTCATGGTTCATTGATGCTGCAATTATGCTGCAAAGAAATGCTGCAAGCATGCTATCTCATCCTCTTGCAGCCTGCTGAGTATGCTGCCATTATTCTTCTTGTGGCAAAAAGACTTTCTAAAGAGACAGTATGTAGGAGTCACATTTATACGTACACCACACGGTTGGCGAAGACGCAATTAGACGATCGCATTTTGATACTTTCTTCTTTTTCAGGTTTAATAGGGAAAACAGCTTTCTGAGTTCATCGGCCATTTTTTAAGCATGCTTTACTTTGCCAATTTGCATACTAAGCATATAAATTAGAAGCCTTATTAGCCCTGTTTCAACTGCAGGGTAAGTAAAGGAGGTGAAGAGTTTTGCCCGAAGTTACATCCCTCTTCAGTGGAAAGAGAACCTGCATAGCTCCCACCTTCTCTTAATGACATCTCCCGATTGCCCATTGTGGGTAGGACACACATGCAACCCAAAATGCAAAACCTGCTGCTGTGAAAGACGGGTTAAATGAGTGGCAGGGTGGTTTTCAGTTCCCCATCACCCAGGGCTTCAGCTTAGGTCTGAGGAGGAAGGGGTCCGCAGTGACTCACACAGCCGCACAGAGGTTCTGCTGGGTTCTTAGGAGCTTCATGTCTCAGATCTTCAGAAGATGACAATCATGTCCAACTAAACCAAACAAATAATGACTCTGTGATACAAGAAAGCAAGAAAAACATCAACGATTAATTAAACTGATGACTAAATCTACTCTTTAACCAAAAGCCTATTTAAATCTATATGCCTGCAGTGGAAAAACTTTACTATTTTATTTGCATTTACCATAGTAAGTAACTTCAGTGTTCAAGTTACTCTTGATAATTAAAAATACATTAAAGATACCTACAGATGTCCACACACGATGAACATTAGAGTTAAATTTGTATATTTATATCAATTTTGAAATTAAGATATATATATTTTGAAATAAACTAGAATATTGCTGTATCTAGTCCAAGCAAATTGCTCAATTAAGTACTGCTTCCGATGTCAGATTTCTAACACTGACTGCTTCCTTATTCTCCAAGAACTTTTTGGTAAGTGAAAAGCCATTGTTGCCTGTTCCTTAGCAATAACAGGTAAAGAGATACCCAAGGAAAGAATAAACAAACCAAGTGAGGACTAAAGCAGAATACTACAACTTATGTCCACCAGTCCATAATATTTACAAGCGACAGGGGTTTCAATGAGGCATTCTGTGAAATAAAGGGAGGCAAGGGGGCACTACACTCTCAAACAACTGAGAGAAGACACATGAGTTGAGTATGTTGGCCTGTGATGAGCAGGAAATACTTTAATACGGTAGCAGCTCTTTCTCTAAATGTGCAAGGTGTACTTGCCCTTACACAGAAGTCTTCAAAGCTTTCCAGTTTTTCCAGGGTTGAGGAGGCAGGGACAGGGGAAGATGATTTTTCAAGCAAGCAGCCAGTCTGGTTTCTTTTAAGAAAGGATCTACTTTTAAAACCAGCCTCTTCAGAAAATGCATTTTCCAATGCTTTTATTCTCAAAGAAACATTATGTGGAATCAGGTGTCTAAACAGAAGCTAGGTCAATGCATACCTCCAAAGAGCTAAGTATCCTTTAGAGCATAATTTCCAGGTTCACAATTGACTTAAGCGCTTAGAAGTTCAAGTCTCATTAAAAACCAATGGTGCTTAAGCACTTGATTTTCTTTTTTTTTTTTTAAATTTAAGCAGATCTTGAAAAAAATTTGATACCAGCCACTTCAAAGCTGGCTCTCCGAACTCTGGGATGATTGAGTTTCCATAATACAATTACTGTTGTAATGGAGCTGGATTGAAAGCTAGGTTCAGCTTTCAAACAATCTCCCCAAAATAGTTGCAGATGATGTGCATTTTGGCTTTCTGATCCTCAGGTGACACAAGTATGAATGGTATTAGCCAGATATGCATTAGAAAGGGAAGGCAATACTCTAACTAGAAATAACCATCTTTTCCACAGATGAATGGACATCCATAACAATTTAATCTAACGAGACATCTAGCTTACATGCCCATTTAAAAAATGATAATGGCAGTTGTCTGGCAGGTTTATTCCTCAATGCTCCATTCAATGACTATTCCAGTTCTTTTGCTTTTTTTTACCCCCACTAATATTATCGCAGGTCTTTTTCCAGATTAAATGTACCAGCAGTTCTCACCCAAGCCAGAGCTTCAATTAATACCCAATTTGAGTCTTAACACAAGGAACTCATTCATTGACTGAGCTTTGGATGTGACTTTTATAATGAGTTTCGTAATGCTCCTAAGACGAGGAGCCTAAACCAGTTTGACACTGTCATCAGTCACTACATAAACAGAAATCTCAAAGCACATCAGGAATAACAGAAATACTTAACGGGTACTAAATAATATTGGTTTGAGAAATAATTTGTACTTTATGTAAGAGCATGACAACAAAAATTCTTTTCTGATATACAATGAGCCTCATGGTTCTGGCTTGCAACCTACTCTGCCTACTTAAGCTGGAGCTTAAATACAACACTGACAATGATGTCAAGGCTGCCAGACAGGGATGCACGTGTTCCAAAAGTTTTATTACTCTCACTTGAAAGCACTACCACGGATAGGAGGAAAACTAAATATTAAATACACCATTAAGGGGAAAATTATTTCAAATCAATGAAGCATGACAAGACACAAGTATACTGTTTCTCAATTTCTTTTTTCCTAATGTACACTGAGAAGGCAGTAAGGTAGTAAATGGCCAAGGCTCAAATACAGGACATAAACCAGATGAAACTAGAAACGGCGTTAAGTCTTAAGAACAAGCTCAAAACTGTGAAGAAAATTAGCAGAGTTGACAGTTTGAACTCATTACTGGCTTCACACCAACCTTTTCTCTTCTTGAAAGTAGGTAAAGCTGGTATACTGTTAAATTCTACTAATTTTACAGACTTTAAATACTTCTTTTAAAGCGATGCTTGCCAAATCCACTCCCAAACCAAAATCGACATTATTTTTCTCTTGTACGCAAAGCAGTAAAATAATACTGTAAAACATAAACTGGATATTTTATTTATAACAAAAAGATGGTCTAATGCCTACTGAATGCTTGCTGCTCACCAACTGAAAGGTTACCAAACATAAAACCAGTTTTACTGATTCATTAGGTAGGCAAAACGCACTTGGACAACCCAGGGTAACAACCCACCCTTACCGGTGCTCTTTAAGCGTTGGGAGAAAGCATGAACTGGTCCACGAAGAGGCAGCCCAGTTCCTAGAGCCTTTCTCACTGCCAACACGTGCTACAATTGCATTAAGTTTAGTTGGACAAAGCGTTCAGTCCAGCAGGCATTATCGGTCAGACTCTGAGCATCCCGCGACTTCAGCACAGCCATCCTGATGGCACATCCTCACCGACACGACTCGTTCTCCCTTGCCAACACCACGAACGATCCCTCCCTTACCTGCAATCATTTATTGTAAAGCCTTTAAAATGCCCCGTGCTCCACCATCTAGACCGAAGGAAGATAGTCAATGGAGGTGATTACATCTTAAAACAACAGATCATCCATTACTGA
>NC_073728.1:39527610-39677610 GCF_023634155.1 Falco peregrinus
GGGCCAAATACCTGATGACTGTGACCTGCCGTGGTGGCCGCCTCATCACCCGGCTGGCACAGCTCTCTGGCTTGCAAAGAGCTACTTCTTCAGTCAACTGTGTATTGCTTGTCCTGACCAGATGAAAATCAACAGAGTGATCACAAGTGTCGATCCAGCCAGGCCCTCAAGCTGCCTCTTGAGAGCAAAGAGAGCATCGAGCTCTGCAGGGCTTCCATGGTGTCTAAAGATCATGTGTTCATGCTCCTGGCTGGTTGTTGCGGAGCAGAATGAATGAGACCTTTACCATGTACTTAAGTATACGAAAACAGAGTGTAGCACAGGTGCCAAGATGCACACGCAAGGAGGTTACCCATTAGTGCTGCTGGAAATACCTCCATCTATTCTTTGCCTCTGAAATGAAACATGACGGTATCAAATATGCCAGCAGAGTTCACAGAGCTCCTGATCCTTTGGCTGTAGCTTATTTTTCAGTGGGAGATAAAAGGTGATTTTCTATATTATGCATCATCACAGGATAAATTTGTTGTAACTAACTGCACTAATACAATCCCACAGAAGACGCATGAGCTTCTTCTAAGTTTCAAACATATACCATTGAAAAACATCTTACTACTGTGCATTCAAGAATACGTTTCTCTCTAGCTGTTCTTCTCATCCTTTTAACTATTTGTATTTTTTTAAACTGTGCACTGATTTAAAATGGAACTGTAAATAAGCCATTATTCTTGATCATTCACTGAGTACTCAAACCACTGAAATTTTCTATAACCGGTTTTGATATACCCAGTTATGAAACATCCTTCTTGTGATGATGCAGGCAGCAGTTTACATATATATTTAAAATCTCAGACACCATTTTACTACAAGGACAGAATGGGATTCCACTGTGAAATGTAGTTCCAGAGGTAAATCACACATCAGCACATAAAGAAATCAAATGAAATGCAGCATCATCTCATTGAGGAACCAAATTTGGAATGCTACAAAAAAAAGACGATAATCTAAATATCTAAAAGCAACACCTCCACACAGCTTATATTTAAAACTCTAACCTGTAAATGGTCAAACCTTTCTTTCAAAAGTTAAAGGTGCATGGAAAACTCAAAATCAGCTAAGGGATTTCATTTTTTTCCCCCCTATTCTATAATGTGTAGCATGGTTGTATCATGTGTCTTCATATTAGAAATTCAGGTCTTGTCTGTCCTAGGAGACTGCATGGTGACTAGAGAACTGGAGTGAAATGATCACATCATCACGAGGAAAAAGAACATGAAAACTGAGCAACTGAGTGCAAAACTGCTCGTTGGGTGAGGTTTTCATTGGGTTTCGTTTATTCACCAATGTTGATCTTGTCCAGCTACTAATTAAGAGTAAGTCAGAGTAAAGATATTCCTCTTTGTCTCAATAACCCTCTGCAGCATAGTGTAAGAGATGAAAATGAAAATGCTTAAGCACATGCTGGTCTTCCACATGTGCGTTTTGGTGGGAACAACCTAAACATTTTACAATCTTTAAGATTAAAAAAAAGCAGAGAAAATGTTAACAAGAAACAAATATCACAAAACCAAAAATAAATGTTTCCAAGTTTCCTTTATGTATCATAGGGCAACAGAAATCACAGCCCTTGTGGGGAAAAAAAAAAAAAAAGTTTCTTTTTTTTCCTGCTAGCTCTTTTTCAAGTCTTCTTTTGTGTTTGAGATACAATCACCCTGTAAGTTTTGACTGAGTGCCTTAAAAGAAGACCCTAATTTACCTATTATTTCATACTGATTTAAATTACTAGGTTTGTTAAGATTCTGACCTCCTGTATTTTATGATGTATTTAAAACACTTTGACTCTTATGAACCATTTAATTAAATAGATAATAACCGCACATTTTTCCTACTTGCCATTCACCAAAGTTAAGTTTCCACATTACTTCTCAAACTATCCTGTGTGCCTGTCATTCACCAGTTTTTCTTTCAAATTACTGGGAGGGGGAAAAAATGTCCTTGATTATGATACCAATGACATGAATGCATGGCATTGCAAAAATTGAGAAATAAATCTGCAATTTGTAAGTCTATGGATACTGTTCGATGAAGTCTATTTGTCTGGAAGAAGAAATCAGATTGAGATGATCAAAATTGCTATCGGTGACTTCCACAGAACTGCAGACCTTTAAGCCAGCTGAAGATCTGGTCCATAAGCCACAGGCATGGTTGATCAAACTAACCGTTTAGAAACGTTGACCTCTACGCCTTCTGTGCCAGACTATGCTACAGGGCACAGGTTACAGTCATAAGAAGGAAAAAGTCCTCTGAGCTGTATAAAAAAAGGAAACAAAAATCTCTGTATTCAGCTTAGTATTACAGTATTATTTTGGTTACAAGATTTATGGCACACTCGCTCCCCGGCTAAGGTATTCACAAAGCAAGCATGTACGCGCCTGCTTGGCTTTGTCAATAAATGGAGTCTCTATCAGAATCAGATGCTTATTTATCAGAATTAAAGAACTCATGCCATAGTTAAAACACTTTCATATGCTTCACGTACTTACTGCGGTTGTGCCGGAAAGGGCTTTTAGGTCTGCATTATAATCCTCATCTTTTCTGGTGATATTTTAAAAAGCTAAAAAAATGGAACCTTGCTGGTCACCGCAGCACCCATGACATGAACCTTCATTTGATGACTATATCTGTGACTTGAAACAAGGGTATTGAACATTAATGAACGGGCATGGCGATCAGAATATGATCTAATTAACAGGTAGGCATGGTGGGATATCCTGCTGGCTTTAAACAAGAAAATGCGATTCTGCCTCGCTTGGTGAGCGCCGCCGGCTGGAAGCTGTGCCATTTCATTGGAGAGCAGGTGCTACCTGCAGCAGCACCAGAACGCGTGCTGGCTGAGACATCTGAATTTTTGAGACTGACCTGGCAGTACACTGGCATACGAATTCCAACACGGGTGGGAAAATGTCTGTGTGGATCTTCAATTATTGTTTTAGGAAAACTTTTGGCTTTTCGTTTTTTTAGGGTTCCCACGTAAGGCACAAAACACCACGTATATTGCCACCTTGTGAACTGGTATAATAGGCAACGAGGGAATGACGGGGGAATTCCTTTCTTTTTACACACTTTTCTGGTAAACCTGCCTAAATAGTCGAGTTTGGTACTGACTCAGACAGTACAGCTCTATTATTTTACATTATCTCAAAAGCCTATGCAGTCAAGATTGTTTTGGACCTTCTCCCACGACGAGACCCTCGTCAGGGGGAAAAGGGCACAATAAACTCCAAGAGCATCTCAGAAATTCAATCTTTAGCTTGGACTGCTCCAGAAACAGGTCCTGCTTGAAATGTTAAAATCTTGACGATTAGTAAATTTAACAACTGAGCACACTGGGATCCTACAAGCTCGTGTGTGTGTGTGTGCATGCACACATGCATGCATGAGCACACATGTGTAAAGGACTTCTGTTCAGCCTTTCACGGTAAATCAGCTGATGACAAATACTTTTAATCTATTTGGAAATGTGGTTTCATAGTTCAGTCCTCTGGGGCTTGAGAACTTTGCCCATCATGTCTCTGGGGCATTACACAGTAATCTCTGAAAAACTGCATGCTAGATTAGCTCCGAGGATCTTACTGATGATAAAAGTTGCTGGGGATCTTTATGTTTATGAGGCTTGACGAGGACCAGCACCTCCCAGTCACACATGGGAGGTCCACCATCCTGCGAGTGGCCAGGAACACAAAGCAGACTGCAGCAGTATAAATCTTAAACTGTCAGAATATCTCAAAGGTAGAAAACCCCACAACCACGTCTTTTCACGGTCATGTTCAAACAGCCCTCTTGGCTCCCACCACAGGGCAAGCTCTTATTTCCAGCACCCCAACTCTGTATCGCTGTCTCCTGGTATATCTGGAGTGTATGTTACAGTTAACGATGCCAGCATGCAGGCAGCTTTGAGGACCCAACCCCATCGACACCCACAGTTCAGAGACTTCAGTCTCAATTCCTCATTAACCCCATCATGTTCCCCTTTGCTATTGCTGCTTCTCTTCACCCTCAGCCAGAGGAACCCTGTATGATTTACAACATCTTGGCACCTTCAGTGCTGTCCCACTACAAGGCTGGTGACTAAATGCAGAGGTTACAACATAAACAGCAAAGCAATAGGTAGATGCAAGAAAAATGTTGCAGGTTGTCACAGTGCTTTTATGGTTTCTCCAATTAATACCATAAAATGCACAGAATTACAGAGCTGAAGTGTATTAAAACAAAAGGAACTGCTATCCATTGAAAAGCTCTGATAAATCATGTAACTTAGGCGTAAAGGTTTTTTTCTCGTACGCTGACAAGCTGTACTAGCTTTGTTGTAAATGGCCCCCAAAAAAGTGACAAATTTGTTTTGTTGGTAAATGCCGCTATGATTAGTATTCTAAAAACCGTGCACTTTAACTATTAGACCACATCAATCAGAGATGGGGTTAGTTCATCAGCTCTAGCTTCTCACCAGTGCAACACTCCATCCCAGATGAATTTTCTATGCATTTAATAGTAGATGTGTGTAACTTTCTATGCATTTAAAAACACTCCAAAAACTTCAGAAAAACTATACTGTTCATCATACTTCTACTGGTGTTTCTACTACCACACGCCACTGAAATATTTTGAAAAATACAAGAATATTTTAACAAAGATGAATAAAAGCAAAGAACTACAAAAGGGTCTTGTTTATGAGAACGTCAACACTTCTTTCTTTTGGATGAGAAAAGGCCACGGATGTGTCAAGATCAAGAATATTCACCTTGACAGAAAAGTAGATGTAGATGACTGAAAATTTGAAATGTGTAAGCATTTCATTTCCCCTATATTAAAAAAACCAAACCCCTCACTATGGCAAATTTTCTACATATTGTGCCCCAGAATAAAAAACCACTCGATGGCTATGAGAAGACAGGCAAAGAAGAGAAGACTGATGAGACAGCTGCTTGCTGCACAGAAAATGAGCGGGCACCTAAAAAGCACCATGTTGATTTATTATGCACATAGCTGGGGCTCTGACAGAGCACGTAGATATTGCCTCCAGTATGATTCATTAACAGGTTAAATTCTATTGTTGTAATTGTTTATGTATTTCACCTCTTTACAATCAACTGAACAACACAGTGTTAAGAGTACAGAAGTAGAAGCGCGCAGTTTCCAGACTAGGGCTATTCTTGACGAGCACATTTAAACTTCACATGAACCTGGGATGCAATTTAGAAGCAGCCAGGGAATGAGATGGCAGTAGGAAAGGTTGTTATGGGAAGCCCTGGTGCACAGGAACAGCAGTGCTCAACCCCACCTTCCCACTTCAGTATCCAATACAAAAGAAACATGAAAATCAACATGGGAAGAGCCATGACAGCAACCACTTCCCATTACGTTCCGTATGTATATGATATGACCCCCATGCATGCAAAGCACTAAAATACATAGAGAAGTTCAGTGAGACCACACATTTCTTTCACACTGTCCATAGCAATTCCAACATTGTTCTGAGCATTACACTGCTCATGGTAAGGACGCCGATTACAGCTTTCTGCCACCTGGATGCTCCTAAAGAGGTGTGGTTTAAAGGCTATTTATCAGCAACATGATGCTACTGAAATGCGTATGCTTTATTCACTCTGTCCTTTCATACACGTTGATATACAAAGGTTAAAAAATGAAAATGAATGGAGAGCATTACTTTGGACGCCAGCTTTCTGCACCTAGGCTCGCACCCCCATCCTCACACACAGGCCGCACACAGACATCAGGTTCAAGATTAACTGCCAGTGTATAGTCACAGCAACGACTGGAATTACAGATACCTAAAGACTGCTGTTTTTAAAAATAAAATCATTTACTAGCGGAATTTCAGGCACCACACATGTCTGACACTAACAAATACACTGATGAGCATTTTCAGGGCAAAATTGCATATGCAAGCCTGTATTAAGGTCTGCTTGCACGTACCCCACTATCTCCTTACGCTGAGCATTCATTTCAAAACATTTCCAAATATTCCTTTCCAGCAGCTTTCCTTACCCTTGAGTTTCTCCACTGCCACAGTTCCTGCATGATGTGCTGAGACAGCCCCAGGTGACTTCAGCAGGGCCAGGACCAGACCCGCTATGCACCCGCGTGCAATGCATGGGTACCATGCGCTACAGCACAAACCCTCTGACACTTCACATCTCAGCTGACATTTACAACTGCATTAAGTTTATTTATTTTTATATATATATAATATATATCGTGTGTGTAGCTATACAGACACACATATAATGAATATATATTATATATATTTATTAATTTTACACCTTTAGAAATAAGGGAAGTGCAGCTCCTCACCCCTCTTACAGCCATCCAGACACACTAAAAAAATTGCAGAGTTATATCTATGGGTACACACTAATTCCTGACAACAAAATAACTAATTCTTCCCGATAATTTATTCTGTCACACAGCAGCAGTACTTTTACTCTTTGTAACAAATTTTATTCATCTGCAGTAATTCAGACCATTCAGAAGAACGGGATTTTCAACTAATATTTAAACGACATTGACAATAACAACTGAAAGGTGCCTACAAGAGACATATTTAGATGTCTGCTAAATACATTTACCTAAATCAACAATGGAGTTTTATTTGGCAATTCCACGTTTTACAGCTATTGTCTCAATTAGGCCAAGAAGGAGGATACTGCTTATGACTGCAAGTCTCTGCCTGCATTCATTTATTGTTCAGTTCACAGTCTCTGAATACAACACAATCCTCCAACGGAGTCAGCTTTCATAATTCAGCAGTACAAAGTCTGCAAACACATGTAACCTAGATCCATATTTCACAGTGACAGCATATGATAGCAGAATGTGAAGTATTAATGCTAGTGTCACTACAGTCCTACACTCTACTGCACTTTAAGAGAAAGCAGCTGCTGAGATGAAATGTGTGCCAACTGTCTGAAGACAGAAACATAAGAAACATTCCTTCTGTTACAAAGGGAGAGACACACACAAACAGACTTTCTTTTAGACTCAACAAGCACAAAGTTTCTTACTTTCGCCTTTTACATTTCTATTTCAAAACCGCTCGCGCGCAACGCGGGGGGAAGACGCGCCTGGCTGGAAGCCACGGGTGCCCTCCAGGCACAGGAGGTTGGGTGAAGGTGATGCAGCGGCACAGCCATCCGATGGACGGGTGACACCCACCCCGCATGGCTCTCCCAAATTAGTTATACATCCAGAAAAACCCAATTCCCACCAAATACCTCATGAGATACATCAGCCAGCACGCTGGTCGGAGAAGCTTTAGGACCTTTCAGAAATCCTACTGCAGCTTTCCAATAGCCAAAGCTCTGAAACCCTCTCCTGCCTGCCAATGTCTTCGTCCTAACCCGTTGCCGTGGAGCACATGGTGCCTACCTGCTACCGAGAGCTTTCTTAACGTGGCAGAACTGCCACCTGGATTAATACGGTGCCCTTCCTCCATCTATTCTCTACATGAGGATCGATGGAGAACCTGCTGCTCTTGATTTGCGTCTCGTCCTGGAGCGACCATACCAAATGATCTACCACATACTGTATCACCACCTTTAAAGCCCCGCGTGCTAGGCTAAGAGTGTGACTTAATCTGAAACATTTGGCCATAATTCACTTAAAAACTAGTACAACCTCATTGACCTCCTTATCAAACAATTTATTGTGCATTTAGAGAGTGGACAATGAAACAGAGGAGGTAAGGTATTAATGGTGACACTATTTGGCAAGCTCATAGCGCAGTTCATTCAAAAGGCAATTTTAAAATTGAATGAAGAGGTTTGACTAGGCAATAAAAACAGCCACAATGCCAGTGAACAGTACTTAGGAGGAAAGCCTCTAATTATCCTATTTATAAATCAACAGCAATTTTACTGATGACTTCTTCTCAAACTTGATTAAAATAACTTCAAAAAATTAAAAAATAATCTGATCATATTTATTTTATTAAATTACAATTTTAAAGTATTATTGATTCTCTTCATAAATGAAAATGATAAAAACTTGAGGACAAGAATGAGACAACATTTTTTAAGAGAAACATTTGTACAACACTCTGCAACATAATTATAGTGCTGCCCTTGGGGAAGGGATTTTATTTTATAATGAGAATGTTTACACTGTTATGGGGTTCAATCTATCTGGGAGGGAAGGTTAAACTTCTTTCCATTAAAGACAGCCTTATAATGAAAAGCTCTGAAAGGAGAATGGAGTCTAATATAGTAGATGTAATGGCCTATTAAATGATTCACACACACAAAATGAATCAAATTCATTGTATCTTACTGCTCTTTTATGACAAAATTGTTGAAAAAATAAAACTATTGTCAAGATAATTGCATATTACATATACTGTATTACTGTAACTACTATTCTTATTGGGTGACCCAGAGTCTACATTTTAGGTACATTAATAGGACATTACATTTTAAATACTTTATAGTATTGGAATGTTGCACAAAAATCCCACTTTCACTCTGAAGGCAAAAAATCAATTCAGACTTAAAGTCATGCTGCAATTCTGCATCATTCTTTTTCAATTAAGTTTTTGCATACATTCTTTATGATGTCATTTCTACATTCCTGCAACAGATGTTTGTTTATATCCCAATTTACTAAAATGCTGCCGTACTAGTTCCCGCTATTTTGAACACAACCTCTACAACTAGCTTGTGTTGCTGAAACACAGTACAAGAAATGGTTTCTTAAACTTGTCCCCTCAATCTACTGCTAAAAATCACCATCTCTGATCATTACACGGGAAACGGACATTGTTCTTAAAGGAGCTTGAATGTATTTAAGAAAAAAAAAAAAAAAGAGGAAATCAAATGAAAGCCTCGGTACGTCTCTAAAAATATGTGCATACATCAGCAGATGAAAAAATAAAAAACTTTTAGGTTTTGCATGCAGGATTGAAAATTGTGTGTCTTTTGTCAAGACCTGATTTTACATGACATCTATAATGCAATAATTTGGCCTGCTAGTGAGAGCTCTGTAATAATAATTACTGTTCATTAAGGAGCTAGTCTTGCAAACACACATGCAGACTGAGCAAGTCTACATGAATGTAGTTAGTCAACTACAGAACTGTCCATACTTACTTAAGCACAGTTATATTAAACATCAGAAACCCTTTTTGGGGTGCTAATGCTTCTTAATACTGACTGCAGAATTTTCAGGCGTAAGTCACAGGATGTACCAGGTGTTAGCGCTATACAAATGAAAGTACTAGTAGTATGAGAATTCAAAGATTTGGGGTACTTTCAGCAGTGGCCAGAGCAATTGTTTTTTCCAGACTAACGACCAAAATCTGGAACACCACAAATGGTTAAAACTTCAGATTTCAAAAGGTACAAAGCTAAGCCTGTAAAAGCATTTGCAGGTATACTAAGAACTTCAAAGTATCTATAAATCTCAAATAATTTCAACCAAGTTGTATAAAAAATAAGCCAGAGTTTCTAAAGACTCTTGATAGTATTAAGACTTGTCAAGGGAGTACAGCCTTGTAGAATTAGATCCTTATATTTTAATGAATGAAAGCAGGAGCTAAAAGACTTAGTTAAACATTTAAAGGCTCCCACGCATTTGCTGAGCTTTAAGACCCTTCTTCAGTATTAAAAATATTTAAACGTATTTATTATTGTTTATGTCATAGGAGAGAAGTGTAACGCAAGCACCAAAGCATGAGCGGTGCACGAGGAGCCACACCAAGCAGGGTCATTTCTATCCAGCTTCTTGGGAGAACCTGCTCAGTTAGGGTGAAAAGCCCAACGCTTCTCACCTACGACTGCCTATAGAAACTAGCATATTTTAAACACATTCACCTCCTAGGCTACCTATGCTCAATGGAATTTTTTAATATAATTTAAAACAGTCTAAAATGTGACGCTCTATTTCACAGCATAAGACTATTTCTTCGATCTTTTGACACTGAATACTGAGGCAAGAAAAATCAATTTAAACATATTTTAATTACAGGAAGTAAGGTGGGAATTCTCACTTTTATGTTATTATTTTTACTAGAATTCCATATAACAGAAAAAATTCTAAATCTTATAATCTGAAGTGAGATTAGTTCCCCCTGCAGCCCACGCCCTCCTCCAGAAAGCAAGCCCTAGCTCCTAAGCACCAGTCAATTGCTATTAAGCACGACTGCAATAAAACAAATTAATCATGCACATCTCATTGAGGCATCCGGTACAAGAAGGTGAGGAATTAGAAAAAAGTATCTATTTTCAGAAGGAAGAAAAGTGCTGGAATAAGTAGCAATTCATTTACCTTGCTTATAAAAATAAGATACACTGTCAAGGATAAAGTTCTACCCATGAACAAGACTCTTTCCTATTAAGACAAATAAAGTAACCACACGGAAGGATGTGATACATAAGGAGATGGAGAAATTACCAATGCAGAATGTAGCAAACATAAATGAAAAATGGTAAGGGTTACTGAGGCCAAAATGAGTTATTTTCCAAAGGTGCAGCAAGCAGAGACTAGAGTGGGAAGTCTGAAAGGCAGCTAAATATGTAGAGAACAGGCGACAGAGAAATTAGTCTGTTAAATAAACAGACTCCTAGAGTTAACCAGTGAAGGAGTCGCTCAGAGACAGTTTATAGCAGCGACCCAAGGTAGACAAGGTAGATTATTTTGAAAGGATGCTCCAAATTGTTTCATTTTGCAAGGCCGTAGGCTTCACTCAACATTAACAACTCGACTTGGAGTAAAATAATGCCAATAATATACATTATCCAGCAGATGCTTTTCAATTCAGTCATTTAGGACTGCGCATATGTGGAATGAACATTCATTCAACAACCACTAATGGAGAAGGTTCGTCGAATCAGCCATTTATTTTCTCCTTCCCCTGGTATCTGTTTCCAGAACCTGCCATCTCCTCTCTTTATTAAGACTAGATTACCCATACTTCAGGCATCATTATTACTGCGTCTGAATAATACTGACACACCATACTTTTTTAATGGTTGCCCATATGTACCATATAGGAGGATGAGCTGCATGTCCTCCCTAGTCATTGCATTTGAGTATCTGTACTTACCTAACAACTGCTCCATGGATGGTTTGATTTTTCTACATGAAAAGGAGGATCAGTCCAATTCCCCCATGAAAAGGTTAAAACAGAGAAAAGTAACAGAGCTTGGACCTCTGAAGACAATAAAATGCTCAAGTCAAATTTCACATATCCAAACAAAGCCTCTCCATCACTGCGAGGCATCCTCCTAGTTAACATTTGCTTTTGAAATTTCAAGTTAAATGCTTTCCAAACTCCGTTTTTCTCAAGAAAAATCCATTTGTTTTCTTTATAGTAGGTCTTTTAAAAGGGAGTCATAACTGATGGATTACAACATGTTTCTACCTTTTCAATCTGAATTTCATAAGAATAAAATAAACCACAAATGAAAGTGCTTGTACCAGGCACGTTGAACCTTTCTTCTTCTATTAGCATATCAGTCTGCAATCATAACTAGATCAATAGCAAAGATATCTGCTTAAAAGAGCACCATGCTTTCTTTTGTCAGAAATTCATTACTTTTTATTAGGGTCATTGCTTGAAAACTTCAAAACACCATATGGACCTAATTGTGGTTTATTTTGGCAAAAAGGAAGACACTGTAGAACAATTGAGGCATTACATTCTACAATTCCATTACTTTCATCCCTCTCCGTTTTATTACTGTGTCATTAAAGGCAACTTGAGTGAGCGAAGAATTATAGTGTCATGTGTACGGGCTAGTAGATTAATAACAAAACACACTCAAGTTTAAAGGTATCTAACAGCTGTTTTCATTATTTTGTGTAAATACGCTTGAAGCATATCTATCTGATTAGTGGATAGAGTGCTCTTCTCTGTCACATGCCATGGGCACTGCTATGTGCAAGTAATCAAAGTGCTCAGAAAATGAGTTTACATTGTTCACTGCTGAAATACACAAATGTCAGAAAGTGACTGCGCATCAAAGCTTAGGCAAATCATCTGCTGCAAACAAACAGACTCCAATGCACACTGCAGCTTTGAACATTCCTCTGCAGCACAATGACTGAACAGGACTTATTGCTAGCCCAAATGAAGTGACGCTTGCAGAATAGTAAGTCACTAACATATAGATGAGCCAACAAGTTCAGCACTGAGTAACTCCAAAAAGAGCCCAGCTGCTTGCAGAACCAAAGGTACACTGGTTTAATGTCATAAAAACTGAGACACTTTATGGATCTTTATGGATATCATACAAGATTTCACTAGGGGAAAAAAAAAAAAAAAAAAAACCATGAGAATTTTTTACCTGCTATCGCCTTTTTTAATTTATTTTTTTTTGATGACTAGGGTACCAGGAATCCTAACAGATAATCCCCTCCTTTTAATGGCAACAAAAGGCAGACAAGTTCAGGCACCCAAAAAGGGTCAAACCCTCTCTTTTCCATATATAGTCACATAATTCAAGATTGGTAATTCAAAATCAGATGGCAGATAACATAAATGAACTCCGAAACCAAAAGACATGCAATGAAGCTTGAGGAGGGACAGATAAAATTTCACTGAAAGGAATTACTGCATAAAAAGTTCTGTCTGTGCTTCATTTGCTTCTAGCACAGATCGAGGCACTTGTAGCATTAAACTACGCTACACAAGGATGAGAAGGAAAGAGCCATAGAGACTCATCAAAATAAGACAGGTCAAATAAACTCATTCTGACTCCAATGAGCTCAGCAGAGGAATTTTATCCAAATGCTTCAGTGAGCAAAAGTAAACTGAGGCAAAAATCAAGAAGAATGCTTACAACGCCACGATACTCAAATTTTCCAGGAAGACAGTTCTTGCTGAAGCACATCCCACCTAATGCTTTCCCCAAGCACTGTGGTTGGCAGCCCTTGGTACCACTTCAGTTTGTCTTGTCTTCCGAGGGATGCTCAGGCTACCACAAAACAATAAAGTCGAACATAGATGCCTCAAAACCCCCAGGGTGCCAAAGGAAGAGGAGAGGAGGGACCAAACACACCGGCCACAACATGCATCTCCTTGAAAGCACTAAAATGCCCAGATGAACTCAGTACATATAGACAGACAAAAACTTTTTTTTTTTTCCTTCCCCACCACAGTCATTACGAATCTGGGTAATAAAAATTCATCCTGATCCCAAATGCAGTGGTTGAACATAGGAGCAAGAGATACCTTGCAGGACACTGCTCATTTATGAAACACCTGATTAATGCAATAGAAGATAAATGCTGTGCACAGTACACAGAACAGAGGGGTGATCTGTTGTGTCTAAAAGACGCTGGAAATACATGATCTCCTTCACAGGCCAGTTCAGGTCTCAAGACTGAAGGCAGTACGTGACCATCTCATAGTCCGTCTCTTTTCACCTTGATTTTGGGGATATCATAATAGCAAACATCTGCAACTGCCTGGCACTACTCCTACCTTGTTTAGCTAACCATCCTCTGAATTTATCAAATTCCGATTACATTTCAATAGCGTTTCCACAGTCATTTCAAAACTAAACACTTCTCAGGAAAAACAAAAAAGCCCAAAACAAACAACTGTCCTACACACACACACACTTTTTTTTTTTTTTCCATTTCCAGTCTGAGTCATTTAATAATGACCAATTTATACCTAGTGGATGTTGTAAGGATTATCCTGGAACTTAAATAATTCCTCCTCTTTCATGGCATTTATCCTCTGACTGTATTTATAAAGATTAACATATATCCCCTTCTCAACCTTTATTTTGCTAGGACAAGTGAACCATACTCTTTTAATCTGCTCTCATAATACAGATTCTCCTAATCATCCTAGCAGCAATTCTCTATACCTGTTTCACAGTTTAAATTAATCTTTTTTGAACATGGGTGACAGAACAACATACAATTTTTCAGTGCTTTATATAGACACACCAATCTGTATATTTAAAAAAACCATCTTTTCTATTGTGTATGAGAATCACGTAAGCTTTTTTTTTAATTTGGTACAAGCAGCTATACTGTTGCTTGGTGCATCTCCAGGAGCAAGCTGACTAAATGTCTGTGTGTTCTTTACATTCTGTATTTACCTGCATAGCCATATAGACTGGCCCACCATTTAGCACACAAAAGTGACCAAGGGAAGGAAGATCTGCTTGCTTCCCTATCCAACACATATGAGAACCATCAGCTGGAGATGTAAAATGCTTAGAGGGTTTAAAGGAGAACACTGATGTGAATAGCTTTAGGGTTTTTTTCTGAGAGGCAAAGTCATAGAAATGAAGACACGTAACCCTGTTGCAGAGCATCCGTGGTGAGTATTTCTGGCACAGAGAGGGGGAAGACACCTAAAATCAAATCCATCCTGGAGAAATTAAATCAGAGTCTCTTCAACCGGTGCAGAACCAGCACTACCACACCTGTGGTCTGGTTTCTAGGCAAAAAGGGCTGACAAGGGAGAAGAATTAGAAAGATGAGGGCTCTGGCATGATGGCGAGATACTACACACTGTTAGTCCCATGGCTCGTTGAGCATTAACAAAAATAAGGATAATGTGGTCTGCTGGTGAGTCCCAAGGTTATAAGGGGGGCTGGAAACACATATGGCAGGGACAAAGCCTGGGGTTTTCTGCAAGCCTGACCCAAGAGCTACTTAGGAGCCAGCTTATAGGAAACTGGCACATTTTTATGAGGAATCCACTCTAAAATTAATCACAGGTTGGCTGATTCAACTTAATATCTAATTCATTCTTCTTGGCTATCGTTAGTGCCTAATAAGATTGCTTAAAAAGCAGACTGAACATATTTATGTCTTGTTATACAATACCCAAACCCCCTCTCCAGCAAACACCCATTTCTCAGCACACAAACCGCCCCATCACAAAAAAGCAGTACAATTCAAAGATCTTTTCTCATACATATTGAGGAAAAAAAGCTGGGAAAGCGCTACTAGACTTGGATCTCCCATAGTCCTTCAACAAGCATCCCTACTTCTTGCTGCTTGTAAGGCCCAAACTGATGAACCCTCATTACTATTTAGACATGCATCTTTCCCACAGTAAAGCTGAACAGCCTCTTACCTTAAAAGTACTTCTGGTACGTTTACGTTGGGATTTTCATATTTCTAAATTTATGCTATTTGAATTATTTAAAGGGAAGAAGAGGAGGATTATTTCATCTGGGAGTCACAACCGAGCAGGGGGAATGTCCAAAATATAAAATATTAAATATCTGCAAATGCATGGGAAAAAAAAAGAGAAACCTAAACAGATTAAACCACTCCTTGCACAACAAAGAAATTATCTGTGATTTGGCAAAATTAAAAATCAATTAACTTCATCCCATTTGGTTACATATGAATAAAACATCTGTATTAAGTTGTTCTTAGACATTACATAAAGGTCATCTCCATAGGACTGGGGAGCTATATTTCAAGCTTCCTCTTCAAACTTAAAATTGCACTTTTAGGTATTCCGTCACATAATTTTGTTCTCTTATTCTTTATTCTCTGAAATTCCTATAGAATATCTTTGTATCTTCTCTGCTGACGCTGCCATCTAACAGTACCTCTAACTTGAACTTGAATTGATTGTGTGCAATCCAGCAGACAACTGTGCCTGAAGCAGATCCAACCCACTTAAAATTTGAGTTTCACATTTAATAACAATTTGCAAGGCTACCGATTCCACCGCTCTTGTTTTGGGAGGCTTTGGTTGTTTAGGGGTTTTGCCCCCCAAACTAATGCTGCATTCCAGATGAAGCATGCTTTTTCTAAAGGTAGTGCCATTCCCCTATGACCGGTAACAGATCCCTTCACTCTCCTAAAAATACTTTCTGAAAATGTTTTGTATTCTCGGTGAATAATCTCTAAAAACTGAGATATCCCTTCCTAGTCCTTATCTTTTCTGCAAATTTTAGCATATCACCTATTTTCTTTTCCATTCCATTCCATTCCAAGAACAAATATCCGGAATACTTAAGCAATAAGGTTCTGTCACTGCCTCATGTAGCAACTAAGAAGTAATATGCCCAACACGACTGCTTCCCTCTCTGTTACAATCCTGTAAGCATGAAATCGCTTTAAAGAAAAACACAAGAAAACCCACCTCCACTTCTATGCAATATTCATGAATTTCATAATAAAAACTATGGAATTGTTCAAACGTTGAAGGGCAGTATTTTGAAATGCAAAATTCAGCAGGGACAGCCTTGTCTATAAAAACCATCTTTCACACAAGCAAAAGATTTAAGCCTGGTACCCTCATGTGGACTGGAACTGAACTGGACACAGCCACATCACTTGCTACCCCCCAGCCTTTAGCTGTGTGTGCCACCCCTTCCCACCCGGGTTAACAAACTCACACCCAGTGCCCTCAGCTCCCGGCGCCTGCAGGGAAAATGAGGGTATTTAGCACTTTGCAGGACCCTGCCATCAATCAACAGCCTTTTTCCATTTTGAACAGAAGAAAACCAGCTTTACTTTAAAGTCTGCCATGACAATTTTAACCAATTCAATTTAAACTTTACTGATTCTTACTACAATTTGATGGGAATGCAGAAAATATCGTGTCCCATACAGGGATGATATTTAACCCGATCCCAGCCTTGAGGAGGAAGACTCTGTTGTGAAAGGGAAAGAGAAAGAACAGATGGAAAGCTGAGGTAAGGAAGAGGAAGCCCAAAGCAGGGCATTTATTATGCTTTAAAAAAAAGGAAACCAAATCGTACCAAATCAATGAAAACTTCAGCAACTGTGGGAATTACAAAGTAAAAATATATTATTATTCTTATTCTGAGTAAGTACAGCAGAATTACCGTATTATAGATGGACCAATCCCAAAAGAATTAAAAGCTCCATCCATACCAGTTACTGATGAAGGTGTCATTTTCCTCTCCTTTCCCATGACATCCCTCAACTTCAAATGCCCACGCTTATTACAGTAAGGTAGTCAACGCTCTTTACAAGTTGCAGAGAAATTATTATGCATGGAAGTGCATAATAATCCAGTCCAGTCATGACTCTACCACCGACTTCCCACATGAATATGCACGAATCAATTAAACCTCTGAATGCATCAATTTCCTTCTCGCGTAGTAAAGATAATAATAATAATAGCGGCTGCCCATTGTATAGGGCACCGCATGTAATATTTTTAATGCCTGCTAATGAAATGTGCTATTAATTATTAGAACGCAGTTTGTTTTTGAAAGCCAAGCACTAGTGTGTCTCAACTTTTCATTCCAAGTGACACGACTTGAACATCTCCAAAAAACTGACGATGGCTGAGTGCTTACAAGTATTACAGCAAATCCTACTGAAAAATCCAACGGCATTTAAATCGGTATGAGAACTTTTAGATCTTAGCAGCTATACTGCAGAGAAATTTGCAGCTAAGGGGTTAATCAGATTAGATGGGAGTGGTTACAGGCTCGGTGCCACAGGTTTTGCCCTTTGTGGCTTCTCACATCCCAGACTTGGAAAATATGAGCTGTGATACTGAGAAAGGTAAGAAGCCAGCACAGCCCCATAGTGATAAATGAGTTTGCATCATCTGTCATTAGAACTTCCTGCCAACAGGGTCATTCCCTATTAAATTACCACTTGTCAATGTTTAAAATACTGATTGATAAATGACTGTGCCAAAACTGATAACACGACAGCTTTTATTTTCTAATATTCTTGGTTACCACATTCTGCTACTTCAAGATACAGATATAGTAGGGGTTTTTTTCAAGTACTTTAGTGAAAGACAATTTAATCTAATACAAAACTAACAGGTACTGTATGATTGGTCCTGATATACATTACATACTATTCTTATTGCCAAAATAAACCTACTGGCGATTTAGCGATACGGGTAGATCCAAGTTTCACATTTCATCAAATGCTAGTAATCTGTTTTATCAATATAAACTGCATTTTAATGAAAAAATTCTTTTCTTCAGTACACTTCACTTTTAATGCCCCAGAGTATAATAATTCGTTCACGTTGTAGAACAAGAATGTTTTACAAGACCTTAACTCTCCAGAGAAATTTCTCTGTAAATACAAAATGCAAGTTTTATGGGAATGTGTTGTATGCAACATGAGCAGTACCCAACTTAATAAAAGACTAGGTTGCACAGAGAATTCTGCTTAAGTATCCTTGTGAGCAATTGTGAGACTAAATGGTTATTATGACAGCATTTAGTGGAATACCTCTACGACAGATAAAAGACAGTCAGGAAAACTATTTTTGTCCCTGAATAGATAAAAAGAAATTACTTTTTAGAAAGTTTTGCAAAATGAATACATCCCAGCAGACTGTTGAGCCAGGCCCTCCTCCAGGAGGGCACTCTCAGTCTGCTGCTGCTGGAGAGTTCTGAGGATAAATATTTTGGGGATAAAACTGGCACGTTCTGCCTCCAACACCAGGCTGGCGCAACAGCTACTCCTCTATGATCCACAGCGAGAACGGAAACCCCGGCATCGCTGCCCAACCTCCCCAAGGGCTCACGATGTACACGTGGAAGAAGCACCATGTAAGATAGCACCACTAAACACGGATGCTTGAGGCACCCTTCATTCAGCCACCCAAGCCCTTGCCATAGGTGCAGATGCCTGCTGTCAGCGCTCATCCCAGAGATGCAGAAGGAAACCGACCCGCTGCCAAAGACTCCAGAACTGACAGACTATTTTATGTCCCTTTTCAGCCTGTACTGCACTTTCCTCCCAACAGGGGCTGTGTCCCAGATCTTGAGGGCATCCCTCATGCTTGTTGCACAACTCTTTGCGTGCCAACACCAACCCTCAAAACCTGCTTGCGGCAGGTGAGGACGAAAGACATCCAGGGGAGTAATTTCCATCACCCAGTTCTTCAGCAGCAAGCCCCAAGGTCGGAGCAGTCCATTGGCATTTTCTAATTATGCTAACTACCCATAAACCGTGGTGGCAGGGAGGCGATGCCTACCAGAGAGAGCACGGTGCACCACAGAGATGCCTGAGCCACCACCAAAGGCGGCAGCTAGCCTCAGTGCCAGAATCACTCTCATTAGCATAGTACTCCACCTAAGCTAATGTATGCTACTTCACTGGAAGGCTAATTAGCCAAAAACTGCTCTTCTAAGGTATATGCTTCCCATATGTAAGACAGTTCACTAGAGCTCACTTGGGTACCGCTGCTGAGTGCTGCTCTGTGCAACGCAGACGCGTCCCCTGTGCCCATCTATAGCTTTGGGCTCTTGTGGATTCAAGTCTTTGCTTGTTGACATCTGTATTTTTCCAGCACAGCAAAGCTATTTTATAGCGTTAGGATTACAGAGGAAGGGGGAGCCTCTTAGTTCTCTAAACAGAGGTCTGCAGTTCAGCTCTGCAAGCCTGGTCCAAGTGATGCAATTACTTTTTTATTATTATTATTATTATTATTTCCCCAAAACAGGCTCCTCCACACATGACAGTCACATTTCTATACAAGAGATATTGTCAGCATCTTTTAAAAACTTTTGCTTTCAGTCAGGAACTCCCCTGACTGTCCCTAAAGTACTCCCTAAATTAGCAAATTCTGCCTCTCTCACACTATAACTAAAAAAATACAAAAATCAAATGGTTGAAAATGTCCTGGTAACTGTACTAAGTTATAAAAGCAAATGAAGAAACAACAGTCTAAAAATCTTTAATTCTACTTCAAAATGTGTAATGCAGATAGTACAAGACACTCACTAACAAGTTCCACTTAAAAGAAGCTATTTTTATTTTCTGCTGTAATCCTCATCCTCTCATGTTTCTTTTATATTATTCCACCTTAGTCCAATGTGCATTTGGAGCTCTTAGGAACACTACTTTGTTCTTGCTTACAAAAACATCTTCCTTTCCCACCACATTGTGATAATAATAAAGACATACTGCAATCAGAGGAATAGTAATAATCACCGAAATCTATATTACAATTTTCATGGAAATGAATTCCAAGGAGTACTTAATCTGACCCCGCTTTGCCGACTGCCACAGACAGCAGGGATGCAGATGGGCCAAGAGAATTCCTACAAAATATTAACAAAGAGACCTTGCAGAGGTGTTCCAGCAGGGTCTGCTGGCATACGGAGATACAAGTACCAAAGAGAACACCAGTAGAAAGGGGACAGTCTTCCTGGACAATAGTTTCCCACTACAAAAGCGGAAACAGTTTATATCAGACTGTATTGATTGTATAGAAAAAAAAAAAAAAAAAAGATGGTAACATTTAGGATTTTATTTACATTACAAAAGAAAATATACTGAAATTAAGCCAATGACAATATAAGTGGGAATTACGATGTATTTAATTCACTGTGTTATAAAACCCCAGTCTGATACACAGCACATATGGCACATCAGATCAGCTACCAGCCTCCCTCCCTTGCAATACCTATGCAGTACGGAGCAACAGACTTAACCAGGAGGGTTTTTGTCTCTAGCTTAGAAGTACTCGGACAAGTATTTGTACATGATATACTTCATCCGAATGTACGAAGAGGAGAACTCCAAGTCAGAAATGGTAAGAGGGTGAGCATACACGGAGTAGCTGTGGCACCACAGGGTGCGACATAGAAGCTAGTCATTGTCAGAACCAGAAAACAGGAGGATTAGGTCAGCAAATTTCTTATTCTGCTAAATCCCCAAATCCTTTCATCTCTTCTCATTGTCAGATAAGGACCACAGTCTGGTGGTTTGCGCTGGGAACACCCGCACATGCCCTCATGACAAATAATTATTAAAGAGACAAATCTTTATAAAAAAGCATTGATAACTTCCTCTCGGAAGAAGAAAAGCAGTGATGGGATGCCCACCTGAAATATTTAAATACATATTACAGACATGTACAATGGTACCTCACAGTATTCACAAGTATTTCCTACCTTCACTTTTAAGTGATCATTTACTATTCTGCTTGTGCTAGTTTGTGCACCCACCACCTACAGTAATTACATTAAAAGGTAGATATGCTACAGAATTAACTCACGTGACACGCTCCTTTATTACACTGGTTTTGATCAAGGGGTCAGATGTATTTTATTTTGCCCTACAATTGCAGTATTAATCTAAAATAATCTTTAAAAGATCACCATCACATGCACGAGAATGATTTCTTAGATCACCTCTCTCCCAAATCCAAACAAAGATTATGTTTCAGACACAAACACACCCTGAGACATTCACACGCGAAGTAAAAGAGGTCAAAGAAAAAAGAAATAAAAAACCACACACACAACCAAACCACCCGGGTTATTTTGCCTTCAGAATTTTTAAATATTTTCCCAACATCTCCACAAAATTATGCATTTTAAAAAGACTGCAGGCACTGAAATGATTGTCAGTCATGCAAATAATCACTTACTTACACTGTATGAGTTTGGTTTGGATAAAGCAAATTACCATTTGAAAATAACTTGAAAAACACTCTGGGCTAAGAGCTTGCTTTATAAATTCTAGCTTGGCCACAATTTTTCTTAACCTTTTTCTCCTCAATCTCCATTCAGTCACTATACGAGCACAATCTAAATTAAAAAAACAGCATTTGATTGCCACAGGTGCACGCAACATTAGGTAAAAAATGATCTTGTAAAGAAATAGTAAATATTGGCTGCAGCTGAAGGTCAAAACCCCAAGAACCTTAGAGTTACACAGAAGCAGTACTTTCTTCTGACTTTTTTTCTTGTGATAGGGGGCTTTGTGTAAGAAAACACAGATCTTACACCTAGAGTTAGTCGCTGGGTAAAATCCATATCAGAAATAATTGAGGCGATGCTAATCTGTGTTTCCAATTGCTCTGCTGGGAAAGTTTTACAGTCACCTGGTTGTTGAGGAACACCATCATGTGATTTGGTCCATCACTGCTGAAAATAGCTTGGCGACATAATTTCAAGTGCAGGAGCCACGACAAAAGCATGAAACATGTCCTGTTCTGTGGGATGAGATTAATAGAGGAGCGGGACATTAAGAAAAGCACACAGCAAGATGTGACATCTTTCTACTTCACCAGTTTGGGTAGTGGTCTAATGATTTTACCCACCTAATCACCTTCTGCTCTGGACAAATGATCACCATCTGTATGAGTTCAGACCAATTTGTCAGGTCTCGTTTGACCCCATCTGCCAGGGTTGACAAGTCCAAAAGAGTTGATGTAATATATGAGATGGGTTTATCACAACTTCATCTCCAGAACTACATTTGGGCCACATGACTTCCTAAGGTATGCCAAAACCACAAGACCCTTTTAAAATGGCTTGATATCAAATATGCTGAGCATTCACGGCATTCCTTCGCTCTTGGGAAAAAAAAAAAAATCTCTCTAAGAAGTAATAGTAGATCTTCAAAGATATATAGGTACTGCCCTCCACTGCCATCCAGGCGGCCAAGTCCCAAAGGAACACTGGAGGATTTTAACCCCACTTGCCAAAAAAACAGGTTTAAAGACTTAACTGTAGACATTGATTTCTAAACAATCTCCATCAGTGCATTAGAATTTAAAGTTTTCCAAGATACTGAAATGCAAAACCTTGCAGCGCGACCATCAATAGAGTGCACGACCCCAGCTCCCATACTGAAAACCTTCTACCCCAGCTACAAAAAAGAATATTTACTATTTCTTTACAAGATCTACTAACGCATATGTGTATTTAGCCTTTGAAATAACTGCAAGTACGAGCTGGGCAGGGACAAAGATCTCCAGTGTGGCCAGAACTTGTTATCAGATCAAAAGCCGGACTCCTGCAAAGTCATTACAGTACTTTCCACCCTTATTTCAGCAAAAAAAGCGTTCCCAGCATCATGTTGGTTTTAAGAGTATAATCAAATTGCAGAATCATACTCTATTTAGTGCCGGTCCCATTGAAGCACAGTTCCTGTTCGGTGGGAGGAGAGTCCCTTATAACAGGAAAAACAATTGTGCCAGGTTTAATCAAAAGTGAAAAGGATCTAGCGAATGTTCCCTTTGAGCCACATAACCCACCACTAATTTCAAGACGGGCTTTGAAACGAGGGTAATAAAAAACGTCCTTCAGAGTAACCGAGGAAGACTGAAGAGCAACTCCCGCCACAGCTAATGCCAACATCTGCAAGTCTGCGCCCTGCGACGGGGATGCTCTGTGCCTACCTGGAAAGCAATAAAAGAAGAGGTAGGGGAGGGAGGAGGCAATAAAATCCCACCGCAACACACCGAGGGAAATACAGCGTCTTGACTACAGGCTTATCGCTTTTACTGTTCTCTAGCATTTCTTTCTCCTCCTTGACCTCCCCTGTACAAATATATACAGAACTGAGAAGCAGCCAACTCCTTCAAGACTAAAACAAGGGGGAAATCACTAAAACAAGGGGGAAATCACTCATCCTGAATAACACACGTCTGTACGACACGCGCTAAGGACAAGCTTGGCAAATCAGACGCTGCCTGAATAGCCTCTGATTATTGAAATACATTTATCAATTAGGGGATTTTGCATATTATCAAACTCTTTCATTAACGATGCTTTAGCTGATTAGTTAGAACGTCACCATAAATAGAGAGTTTTGACAGGCTGGAGGCAATTTATGACGTGGAAAATGTACTGACCTGCTCACATCAGGAAACCTGACTGGAAAATAAAGAACTTGGCACTTCGGTCTGATTATTTTTTCCAGATCCTTAGGTCTGTGGTCAGGAATCAGCTTCATAAATTTTCCAATGGATGTAAGAAACGATTCCATATTAAAAGCAGAGTTGAACACCACAACATCAGCAACCAAACTGTAAAAAGTGGTTAAGATTAATGAACATACTGCTGCCGCAAAAGAGAATTATTTTCCGTGCAGTAGAAACAGGATACGTAGTCTCATAAACAAAAGAAAGGTGTAAGTGGCATGCTAATTAAGAAAAGCCTTTTCACGTGAATTAGGAGCAGCATATATATCTTAATCAGAAATGTCTTGATTTCTGTCTACTCACTCCTTGAAATAGTTTTTCACTTTTTTGTAACTAAGTAATAAATTACTATTATTCATCTAAAGGAGCACATCCTATTCTATCTGTGGACTACTTCCTATTCATAAAAGGGTAAGAATAGTATTACTGTCATTATCTCTTAAAAGCATTAGAAACAGATAAGGTCCACTGTAAAATGACTTTTGTAGAAGTAAACTTAGAAGAAAATTAAATTTCCTTAGAAAAAATCCTTTATACCGAAAGACAACGTACCTTTGTTTAACATACATTCAACTGACCATCAGGTAGCATCAGGTAGCAGGAACAAGAGAAATGGAGTGGTGTTTTAACCTATGCATACATAATCCTGATTGAAAGTATATTGACCATATATATATAAAAAAACCACACAGCAAACAGTACAAAGAAGTTTGAAAAAAAATGGCACGTTAATGCAATGTTTTGTTCTTTACTGCCGTGTTTGAAAATCAACCGGATCAATAATTTTAAGATGCAGTTAAACGATAATGTAGGTATTACTTCTCCACTTAGAGTCAGCTTTAAAAAAATGAGAAGCTATCAAAAAACGTGAAATATCTGGAAGTTTATCCTGGAAGTGCTGACACAATCTTAGCTACACTGGCAAACACGCACCGCTAATGGAGGTAAGAAATGCTTTATGGCCGGTTGGTTTTCTCAATATGTTATATATTGTAATACAGACCTATGGGTCATAAGATACATTGAGGACACATGTTCATAAGTCACCAGGCTGGTGAAAAGTATATTTGAGGTGAGAGGCTGTCATTCATCCCCACTGTGTCTCAGTGCTGTCTGGTCAAGAAAGAGAACTGACACTGCTCACCAAAGCAGCAGGAGTCAGCAGGAAAAGCAAAGCAAAAAAACCCAAAAAAACCCAACCAACCCCCCCCCCCCAAAAAACCCAAAAAAGAAAAAAGAAAATAAAAGAAAAACACCCCAAAAACCCCTCCAACATTAGTGAGAGAAATAATCCTTTCCAAGCAGACTGTGGGTGCTGAAATGCTTTCTGGAATCCCACCCTCTTCCCACTCTTCCCCACCTATGGTCTTTAACCCACTGGTCTCCTTGTTTTTGAACAAATGATCCAGTTATCTTTTCTGCACTGATTTACACATGACATGAGGCAGCGCAGGAGCCCGGCACGTTCCTTTGCTGCTCTCTGACATGTAGCAAAGGCTCCAACACCATCATCTCTGCTTCTGTTGTGCGTGAAGCCTAATCTGCCCACCTTTTTCCTGCAGGCTCTGCATATCACTGGCAAATTAGAAAGCTCCCATCACCATCGCTGCCCGAGCAGCTAAAAGCAATCTCAGGCATCACTGAAAAGTGTGATTTTTATTATATGAACTCTCTAGAAGTTAGTGTATTAAATCAGGGAGGAAAAAAAGAAAAAAATTCCTTTCCTAATGATCCAAAGCACCAACCTCAAGATTCAAAGAGCTCTAATTTTAATCGTCTCCAAAACCTCCGTGCAAAGCTGGAAAGATAGATTTTTCCCTTTTCTAACAGGTCGGGAAGGTGGGGAGATGGCATGTCCTTGCAGATGACCACTACATAGTTACAGACGGTACAGAGGAGATGGCTCCTATCTGCTGTTAAAAATGGGGTTTCTGTGGAGCATCTATAGAGCCCATCTTTTTTTTTATTATTAAAAGAAGATGCTTTTATTCTCTTATAAAAATGCATATTTTGAGGATAAATAAAAACGCATATTTTGAGGATAAATATTTGTCAGCTTACAATAGATGCGTGAAAAATCACTGCCAGAATAAAGCAAAATATATATATATAAAAAAATTCCTTGCCCCAGTGCCAAAAAAACACATCTTTTTGTTCTAACATCTGAAAATGGCTGCTACTGTTTCCGAAAGATCTTTCACTATACTTCCTCATCTTTACTGCTCAGTAAGGGAAACGTGTTACAAATGCTGTTGCAGAAGCAGCTACAGAATGGCCAGAGTATACACAGATCGTTATTTGAGAAATTTTAGTATCAACCGGCTTACATTATAAAGAAGAAAAAGCTTAACTTGTACCTTAAAATGCTCCATCCCTTTTCCTAATAATTCTCCGACAAACAGACAGGTGAGAGAGATGATGGAAATGAATTTATTTCAGTTCAAAACCACTGAGTTTTGCTGTTTCACTTAGGTCTGTACAGTGCCTAACCACAAAGCTTTTCAGTGTTGCTGTTATTAACTTCTTTCATTAACTCAGATTCAAGAAATACATTTGTTTTTAGCAACAATAAAGGACCACAGCCTTTAAAACGTCTGGGTATTTTAGCACTGCACAATTTCTGAATACTAGATGAAAGAAATATAAGGATTTATCTGGTATGTTTACTGCCCTCTCTTCACAAGAAAAGTGCTGCAGTACATTTTAATTTCTGTTTATTTCCCTAAAACCCTTTATATAATTTCAGTTGGATGCCGTAAAAGCTATGGCCAAGCAAGAGCTGATTAGCTGCAGCTTTGTGAAGCATCTGTGAAACAAAGCATCTTGCTTACAGCCAACACACAGGTCAAAATCCCCACCGCTAATGGGGACACTGTGGTGGCCCAACAGAGCATTGGTGGACTTGACAGAATAAATTGAGATGAGTTTACAGAGCGGGTTTGCCACAGGACTTTTATCAACCTCTCTTCAGGACTCTGCTGGTACTTCTGTTTGCTACAGGGTCATCACTTATACAGAGGAGGACGATTCAGGCTTAGAACGCCACAAGGCTGTAGACAGAAGGACACCGTAAGTAATGTGAGGCGCTGCAAGAAACACCTACCATGAAAGAATCTGGTTGTATCCATACTGAAAATCCCTTTCCTGGCATTTCTGGACAGGATATGCCAATTGGTTCTCATGGAAGTAGAGGACCTTTTTCAATTTGCCAAGGTCAGGGCGGAGGGCAGTGAGTTCAGCCAGGTTAAGCACCGAGCTTGCAAAGAGGATCCTGGAAAACAAGGAGAGCAGTGTTTACTGTCTGTGAGCATGCTAGCAGGGGTCACCCCTTCCCCTTCTCCCCCCCCCCACCCAAGAAAAACATAACCCCTATAGGGACACATCAATAGCTAAGCCTTAATACCATGTAGCAGCATTCAAAGTTTTGATCTCTTAAAAAGCAGCTGCTAAGAACCCAACTAGAAAAGCACCGAATCTCATTGGTCTTCCCAGCTCGGTTACAGAGAGATGCAAAATAAAAAAAAAAGCTGGATGGATTTTATTGAAAAAGGCAAGAAAAGCTGTATCTGAAGGACAAATGGAACAAAGATAAGGCTGACTAGGGAATACTTTGCTTGCCAGTTTCATTACACTTTACTTCTTTATGCAACCAACTACTGAAATTCAATATATGAGCAGGAATGGCACATGTTCGTGTTATGACATAAACCCTTTTGATTTATGCAGTGCACTTATCTAGTACAGTCTGTGGGGTTTTTTGTTGGGGTTTTTTTTCCTGTTTGTTTGGGGTTTTTTACTCACCCTTTTTCTGTTTTATTTTCACATTTTTATTAGGTACCCTCTATAATGAAATGTTGTTTCTACCCTCGCACCCCGGCGTTGCCGTAGCACTCCTGCCTATTCCACAGTCCGCAACACTGCAAACATCCTTCAATTACATAAAGCAGGCAGGCACAAACAACACTAACAAGCTGCTTTCTTAGCCTCGTATAACTAACCAGGCTCTCAGAAAATGAATGTATTTAAATGTGTAATATGACATTGTGACCCTACTGTAACCGGTGGCAGATTTCCCTGCATTTCACCAAAAGCATGCAAGCATCTCCTGTCCCCTGGCTAGCACTGCTTTCAAGCAAACCGAATCCTGAACCTACAGAGAACTGCAGAGCTGTAGATAGTTGTGCTAAGACATTTCTTACCACAAGGGATTACAAAAATATTGAGATCAGGTATTTATTGCACATAAAACACTAAGCTGTAATAAATTACTTTTCAACATCGCATGTTTCCAACGTTTGTGTTTTTTTTGCTATTTTAGTTCAGATTCAGAATTGATTTATGCAGTGTTAAATTCTTTCGATATCTTTCCTATTTTTTCTATTTTTATTCCTATTCTTCCTCTTCATTATCCCATTTTATTCCCATTCTTCCTATTGTTACATGGATTTTGCGTTCAAGATTGCTGCCAACCCAACATCACTAATATGATAAACTTCTGAGCCTGGCTGTCAACCTTAAAACTCATGCACTTCTCCAAACATCCATAAATATACATATGTATATCATACTCCTACCTATGCTAACATACACCGTTTCTTAGATAATCTGTATCTACAGAACAAATGCTTCCTGGAGAACAGATTCTGTATCCATCTTCATCAACCCCAGTCAATGCTAATCTGAAAGGCTTACGAAAGAAAGAGATGAATGTTATTGCCTTGTTCATCAAATATTTGATTGTTCTAAAGGGACTGTCAAACAGAATGCCAATTAAGATACGAGCTCGGGTTTATTACAAGCCATACTAAGAGGGGAAAAAAAAAAATAGTTTTACATAAGTCATCACTTATTTGTCACAAAGAGTAATAACCTCCGGACCTCGTAACGACCTGGGTGCCACCACAGTGAAAGCAGAAAGCTTCCGATGGGCGATGCAACACCCCTGCTCGGAATGCTGCCAGCGTAGCACTAGCGTGGCAAAGAAAACATGAACAGGACAAAACCTATCCCAAATATTCCAAAACCCGAGATGAAATGGTTGCTTGGACAAATTTTGGCGATTTCTGGATTACATTATAGTTTATCCTTTCCTTCACTCATTTTTCAGAAAACCTCTTTCTGCCATGAGTTAGGAAGAAAACTGAACTGATGCAGGATAACATCTATGAACTTGGCTGCTTTTGAAGGGAGAGAGGAAAAAAAGAGATGGCACGTTGGGATTAAAAACAGGGGAAGCAGTGCAGAGCAAGGCACAAAAGCAGAAGTGGAAAGAGAAGGCGGGGGGGGGGGGCAAGGTTAACGTGATGACTGGAGAGAAAAGGGCAATGGGGAGCACGGCGAGAGATGAGAGCCAAGATTTAAGCTTGAACAAAACCATGTAGCTCAAGTATCTGAACTCGCTCAGATGAACGACAAAATAACTAGAAGAATATGAAAAAAAAGATGGTTATATCCACAGGACAGAAAAACTGTTTGAGCACCAGCTTCAGACAACTCTTAGGAATTCAACAGCATCATCAGAGAGCTCTAGAGGCTGGCAAGAAAGGCCAGCACCTTGGGAAGTTTGCAAGGCGTAGACCCAAATTTTCTCCCCTGTAAGCAGAAAACAATAAGACTCAACTAACAAGCAGGTTGCTTATCACTGCCCTGCTGATCAACAAACCAGCATCGAGAGAAAACTGTTGTGATTACTAGCAAGTTCAGATTTTAGAGCCTGAAACGACACTGCTTACATTTCTTACAGCGAGAAAAGAGTAAAACTAAAGCCATTTAAGTGGTCATATTATTTAAAAACACCCTCCCCAATTCACTCGCATCACTTCACAGCGCTTCCAGAATTTAACCCAACAACTGAGATGCTCTTACACTTGTTTCTTTACTGGCATAAAAGCTGCTAACTACCAGCACTAACCAATTTCTCTGGCATTATAAGCTTAAATAACACCTGACAGCGAGTCTCTGTGAACATGCCCACAGAGCAGCCATGTACACGGCTGATGGACTCACGCAGGGCACTGGAGGATATGCTGGAGTGTATTTCCATTTAACACCTATAACAAGGGGAAGAAAGGGAAGTTTATTATAATGTAATGTGTGACATAAATATATGTCCGTTGTCATTCTGTGTGACATCAACTTTCATTTTACCTCGGGTTATTATTTAAGTAATAAATCCTAACAAGGTGAGCCTTATCATCCTATGGAGTGTATCCGGGAGGTAGAGACACAAGGTGATGGCAAGAACGCTTGAGACATGATAATTCCTGACAGCTGCTGCTTGAGCACAAGTTAAATTGAACAGTTTATCTCAGCATAAAGATGTTATAAGGTTTTATGTTTAATTTAAAAAAATTAACATAAAACCCAGAGAAAGCAGAGTTAGGCAATCTTTCACAAACATGACATACTACAATCGCTGTATAAGCTGGATTAGTACTTATTACCATGCTACTAGAGAATTAAGCTGTTTTTAGACCACCAAAGAGCTTTAAATTGCAACTTTTGTCTCTGTAAGAGAAACCTATATTTAAAACGTCTGCTAAATTCAAATTAACAGCTACATCATTAACTTACCACCTCACAAAACCCCCTAAATTTCAACTGTTATTATGGTATTCTTATCTAGACCTATCAACACTACAACGCAGAATATATACAGTCCTCTGCAAGAAACATACTGGGCGAATCCTCACAAAACCTGCGCTGAAGGTCACATTTCTAACATGACTGACCTAGCCCTCCTTCCCCAAAACATCCCCAAGTATTTTACTGTGTAATAAATTAAATTCTTCACTGGAGCAGGACCACCACCCACACCGTAGCCTCACTGCCTCGGAGGCTGGCCGAATTTCAGGGCCGCCACCATCCACGTAAGCCTCGGTCTTACACTAAGCTTGTCCTTAATCTGAATCACTGAATAGTCCTGACTTCCCAGGAACTACTCGTGTGCTTAATTCATACCACTATTCCCAGGAAAGAAGCTGAGCATGCTTGCAGGTTCAGAACCGCAACGCGTCCAGAGAACGCTCTGACCTTTGCTACCGTCTTCCCCATTATTGTACACCTAAGGACTGAAAACCAATAAAATATAGAAGCCTTTGCTTTTTTTTTTTTTTTTTAATTACCAGCAGACAAAATGACTAATACAGGTTTCCATTCGTATCACGCAAATTATAAAAATGAAGGTGCTAAAGTATTTTTATTTTGCTTTATAAATCTTCTTTGTGTCACGTAACCGTGATTTACTCTTTTATGGCATCGCCCTAAATCTTTCAATTAAATTCCCATGCAACTTAACTAAAACCACATTTTGCCTTCCCCTTGGGAGACCACACAGGGCATATTTATGTATCTATGGCTATGGAGGCTGAACTCTCCAATTCACCAGGCTCACAACACAAAGCCAGTTTATAACAGTATCTGATTTGTCACGGAATATTCCCTCTGCCTGGCAGAAGCTCCGCTGGCACGAAGGACTGGCGGACACAGCCACCACTGCAGCACAGGTAAGGCAGCATTCCCTGGAAAAGGATTACTGTGGGTATGCTCCTGCAGCTGCAACAGGGACTCTCCTGTGCTGCCAACAAAATCCGAGGCCATAAATCTCTGCTGCAAAACAACTACATTCACAGTAAAATAAGTTTACGATTGAAGATCTGGCAGTCCAAGAAGAGGTACGAGCGCTCTTCATCTGCCATGTGCAGTTTTGCAATAAAACAGATTTAGATCTAGATATCAGTACAAATATGAGGTTTTTTGGGGAAATGAGTGCTAAAAAAAATAAAATACTGTTCATTAGGTGTCACTGACCGAACTGACATTCATTCATCTTTCAGGAGGGGAGCATGATGCTGGATGAAGTATTGCTGCACCAATCTAGAACTGAAACCTTGAGCACCTGGAGGTATCACATCCCACTGTACTTCTCACAAGGCAGTGACTGCTTTATTCTCACAGAGCTTCAAGTTGTACTGTATCTATAAATTTTTTCCTGAAATGTCAGTTGGGATGCCTAGTATCAGACAGCAGTGTTAAAGTCAGATTTTCACGCCAAGTAGGGTTTTGTTTTGGGCATGGCCACCGGAGACCACACAGGCACTACAACCCAACAAATCACCATCAATAACCGTAAAATGTAGTCACGCCACTGTGGATGGCTGCATCTCCTCTAGCTGATCAGAAACCAACCAAAGTTTTATAGCAATTGACACAAGTAGTTGGGGGAACCATCTGCAGGGAGATCAGGGGCAGCTCATCCTTTTAGCGAGGGCAAGCACAGCTGGGTAAGAAGTACCGGACACTGCTCCTCTATGTTGCCTCCTTAAAGGCCAAGGAGAAGACAAGAGGGGTCATCCCCATGAACACATCCACCTTGAGAAACAAGGGCTTCAGAGATGGTGGTGTCTTCAAGCTCCTCAAGATCAAACCTGAGGGCTTCGGTTCCTCCGTCATAAAGATTCCAGAAATTCAGACGAGTCCACAGGTTTGGCTTGAAGTTATTTTTCAACTGCAAAGTGTATATCAAACAGCATTATTAATGCCTGGAATGTTAAACAGACCGGTTATTTTTGTTTATTATTACACATTTTTGTATTATCAACTTGCAGAAGTTGCGTTTTCATCAATAGACCAAGAGTACACAAATTGCAGATATAAATGCTTTTCCATTTCCCACTAACAATAGACGACTCTGAATTTCTGAACAATAAATACTAATAAGTGATAACGTATGACAGTATACAGTATAATAAATAATAAATTAATGATAATTTTTTGACATGGAATGTACAAATGTCAAAAACTTATAGATATTATATGTCATGAATTAAGGTTTTTCTAGATAGAGCATTATTTGAAGTGTTTACAGAAATAATTCAGTCATACTATTTTAACACTATTTTTCAGAACAAATCACAAGGGCTGTCATGCCTTTCATCTTAATTAGGCCATGTGTTTGTCTTATTTATTTCTATGTACTTTCATAAACGTTTACAAATATTAATTGTAAAGAAAGATATTTTTTCCTCCTGCTGTAATTACTATACGTACGTATAGTACACAGTGATAAATATTCATGGCTGATAACAGTGAGTAGTTCTGGATCTGGGGTTTGCCTTGTATGCTAAAATACAGTAGAAATGAATAGCTTGTTTTGAACTCATACTGCCAATCCATTTTTTGATATTTTCATTTAAAAATACATCTTCCCTCATTTTACAGTATGTTATTTTGGATTACAGTTCCAATTTTTGGTCCTACTGTGAAAGACCTTAGTCATGCTTTCCAAAAGAATTTACTGCCCAGAACTCAAATGCATTTTCTCCTTCTCCATATATACCATACCCCCCAAAAAAACCCCACCCCCCTGCATGCACATCTGCTGTTTGACACAGCTGGAGCAGAAGGGGGCTGTGTTTCCAGCCCAGCTATTGCATGGCCCACCCTTTCCTGTGTCTCCTCATGCCATCCAGATTTCCAGACCCCATAACGGGGGGGCAGAATTTTTGAGAACCTCCTGTCTCAACCTGCTGACTCCACCAGTGTTATCCAGCAAAAGTAGAACAGGGCTGAATCTCAATAACAGCAAACCTCCCGCATTTAAAAAATTCAAGAGGTTACATAAATGTGTTGTTTAATTTGTAAATTATTGGGGTTCGCTCTCAATTGTCCTAGCCCTCTGAATCTTTATTACAACCAGCTGATCAGAATATTTATGTACAATCAAAACTCAGAATCCAAATTTGTGGTGAGATCCTCAGCCAACATAAGCAGTTTAGAACTAGCCTTACACACTTACCTCTATTTTGTATGACCTTTAACTCAGAAAGATACCAAAAAGGATGTGAAAACAGTTAATTAAAACAACTTTTCTATTTCGCTTCAAGAAGTAAGCTTGAAAAAGAGCCTTTCACAAATAAAACTCTTGACTTTTGAGAGGGGTGTACTTTATTTGGATTGCTTTGGTTTTCAGGCAACAACACTGAAGCGTCTTGAATTTTATGAAGTGTGTGGTACTGGTTTTTTTCCCTGATTTGTAATTAAATTTGGCTTCAATTAATTACTGACAGATGCACATTTTTACTTTAGTGGCCAGATTGTTCACCATGGGCTACATCGTCCTCTGTTTCCACGAAGGGAGAGGTCAAGACCAAGCAGCTATAGCTCTGTTGATTGGGGGAAGAAGAAAGCCACGAATCTGTATGATCCTCATCCTCCTCACTCACCTTTTGTCAGCATTAAATAATGAAGCAAAAGCACCTTATCAGAGCAGAACAAAAGCAAATCAGAATATCCCACTAGTGAAAAGTAGCCATTGCTGGAAGGTTTATGTAAGATGTATGGACTAACACTGCTCAAATTTATACTGCGATGGAGCAAGAAAACAGAAGCAAGAAAAAGAAAAGGACGTAGTGTCTGAAGGCAACAAATTCACCACAGGTAAATATGCAGGACATAGTGATGGATGGTCAAAAGACTTTTTCAAAGAAAAAGGCTTGCAAAACTGATGTGCTACTCAATTAGGTAACATTTAAATAGCAGTATTTATTGTTTTAAAGTCTGCAGATTCCTTTCATTGGGTATCTTATCTGTCCAAGTCTGGAGAAAACTCAAACATGTCAAATGACTGGCATGAAAAATGCAACATGCCCAAGAGGTTGCAGCAACACAAAGTCCTAAGACTACACATAACAACACTACGATTCAATAGCAAATCTGAACAACAAACTTTGAGAACCATTACTTCATGTCATCCAGTGCCAGCCTGGATCCAGGATGACACAGCAGAGACAGCCTGCATCATGGACATACAGACCTCCCTGCAGGCGAGACTGATGTATCCCACCGAAGGGGAATCAACGTCAGTGCAGCACAGACCCACCAAAATAAAAAGAGTTTCCCTTTAGAAGGATTTCTATGAATAGATGCTCAAATGAAAGAATGACAAGGTAAAACAATGGCTGGTTTTCCTCAATTTTAAAAAGTTTTGCTGACCTCAAATTTCTCCCAGTTTTCAGGTTTCCACATTGTAAATCTAAAACAACAGAAGCCCCACTCACCTTGCAGAAAAACAGAGAAGATAAGCAGGGTCCTAGCAGACTGGTTAGGTTTTACATTTCAAGTCCCACAAAAATCCTGCTCTCCAAAGTATTTCATACTGTCTTTGTTGCTTTAAGCGCCTTGCTATCTAAATGCTTTTTGTTTTTAAAAATGTGAAGACTATGGCTAAAAGGAACTTACGTTTTCTTAGCAAATGGATTTCACATTTTTCTAATAATGCATGGCTTTGATTTCATCTCACACAATCTATAAACATCGTCCTTTACAAAAATATTTTTATGGAAGCTCTTTGCTAATTTTCCCCAAAAAACTCCCAGTCCAGAGGATCAAACCAAGGCATAACTACTGCCTAAGAACGGGGACCTCAGGAAAAGCAGGATTCTTCCCAGAAAACTAATACAGTCCTCGAAAAAACTCAGACTGTCATAAAACCTGAGCAGCTGGCAACTCTGTCACCATGAAGTATCCATATGGAAGACCGAGATGTGTCAAACTACCCAAAACGAGTTTGGATAGTGCAGAAGATGGAATAAATAATTCAGTATCTTCAACACTTTCAACAGCAGGTAGTAGATATGCTACCTGCTTCTACAACGTGCCAAAATGTAACATGCGAGTGAGAGCGAACGAGAGAATGTGAGTATCTCCAACCTGTTTTCATGAGGATATTTTGCTCGAGGAACTTCTCTTTTTAGAGGCATATGATCCATATCAGATGTTTGTCAGGAGCAGGCAGCACTACAGAACATTAGGAATAACTTAGTGATTTTAATAGATATTCGCAAAGTGCATAGTCCTTCATACAACACACACACATATATATATAAAAATAAAAATGTATCTTAATCAAATATTAGGAAAGTGCAAATATTTATTTCTCCCAACTGCCCGTCACACCTCTATAATATTTGGTGCTGTGGCATACAGCAACTTGCCTGCCTTAATATGAACCTAGCAAACTGCTCGCTGCAGTCAGTGAACTGGCAATCAGAACTACTATTTAAATGTTTCTGCTCTGCGTTCACGCAATAGTTCTGCTATAAAACCCCACTGCGCTGTGTCAGTCTTCTTCCTTCCCTTCCTGTAGGAAACACTCACACGTTGGTGCATAAACATACATCATTTATACTTACAGAAGACAAAATGACAATTCTGTTTCCTGAGAAATTAAAACAAGGCTATTTAATGCTCAAGAGCCTCCAGACCTGTATTTGGAGGACCAAAGCCCAAATCACGTGGAGATATTTATCAGCAGCACTTCACCAAAAACGCAGAGGCAGCAGAGAGCGCAGTACTCAAAGGCTTATCAATAAGGAAAATGTCAGTCTTTGCCTGTTATACATCATTCCCAGCCGCTACACTTTCTGATCAGAACTTTTTTTAACTTGGCCAAGCCCATACTCGCTACCAGATTTGAACGGTTACACCAAAAGGGCTGAAGGATTGACTGGAGTGAGATTTCAAAGAAATGAGACGCTCTCCTAAATTCAAAAGCTGCCAAACATATTTCATCAGACTTTCAAAAAATAATTGTTTTGTCTGTTCTGAATTAAGCTTTAAGTGCTTTAAGAGAGGTTTCCCTACAAACATGGCTGAAGATCACAAAGGAGAGCACTTGGATTGAATGTAACCCTTCAGTCATATATTTATTAAATAAAACTTGCATCATGCCTGGCATATACCATAAGCTGTTTTAATTCCATTTACATAGCAAGATTTTAAGTGCAACCTGTATCGATGTCCCATCATTTTATTTCACCTGTTATCGTAACAGGTTTTTATTTATAATGCCACCAGCGAAAGAAAAGGAATATGAGGGTCACAGCTTTGCAGCTTGAGCAAGGCAGTCCGGAGCTCCTGCCACGGGACACGAGGGACCAATGCAACAAGAGGCATACAGGAGGGAGCTCAAAGAAAGAGAGACTATCCTAAACCTGGGAGAGAATTTGACAGTTCTGAAGCTTTTTGCCCATTTTTGTTCTCCAGCTCCTGGCTGAGAGTTTGTCAGGGTTAACAACTACACTAGTCATTTACAGTCACATTTGGGCAACTTTTACAACATGGATCCGTTCCCTGAGTAAGCCAAACAAACCCCAACACTGCAAAATGTTGAGATTTTCCCCAGCTGGAAAAATCCAATAATAAAATAATATATAATAACGCTTTTAGGCTTCCAGATATTTTACAAATTCTGTTTTCCCAACACATCTCATACACAACTACTACATCCTGAAACTTCTAAATTCCCTTTATCGTGAAATAAAGCATCCAGCGCTAAATACCCATTACTCCCCAGGCAGGTGCAAGAGAAATACGTGCCTCTCAGGTTGAAGTCATATGTAACAAAGTCAGAAGAATACACTAGATTCTTTCTAATCTTTAAGATTAGGAAACTGAGGCCAAAGTTTGCTTATCGAGGGCCACAAAGAGAATGAGGACCACAGTGCGAACTCAGGAGCCCAAGCCAGACTTGAAGATAAGCAAGTGTCACGGTTCAGTGATTTAATCAACTTGTACATGATCACGCCACTGTTATATCTTAGGGACCCTGCTCACCACAGTATCTGACAGATGTCTCAAAATAAAATGTTATCTTCGTGAGACTGTACATAGCAATTGCAGATATATTTTCAGGCACAGATAGGACATGTATATGCACATATGTTCACATGCCTGCACACACAGATATACGACACACATACATAACACGCATCTATCCTATACCCACATATATTTTCTGCACTTCTGTCAAATTCCACCATAAAAACGTGAAGCATTCTGAATTAAGCTATTTAAACTGTGGCCAGGAAAATTGTTGACAACAGCTTATTTGTTACTGGGAAAAGATTGTGCATCTCTGCATCACAGAAAGCTAAAAATCTGTTCAAGGTGGCTGGCCAACAAGCTTTCCTATCTGCAGAAACGGAGCTTAGTGAAAGAGTTTTGGTCAAGGTCTCCAAATAACACCATTTTTCCAGCAGTGCCTTTCGACTGCACGTAAAACCTTCCAGGGGCTCCTGCAAAGGAAACCTTATTCAAGCCATTTGTCAAGATGACCGGAGATGTTCTTTCGAAAGTATTTCCAAAAAGGTTTTGAAGCACTGGTAGCTGTACAGTCATATGGGATTAATTTTCTGTATATATCTCTATATATTGCTGGAAGAAACAAATTAACTTTAACATTCAAAAATCTTTATACAGCCCTGTGCTCTTAGGTACAAATATTTAAGTAATCTTTACTTCCTGTCAAACACTGAAATGGATATTAAATTACATTAAATTATATTAGATAGAAGTAGTAAAATTTCTTTTCTGCTGTCTCTGTTAGCCCCTGCACCTTGCTATTTCTTGCACTGCGTAGAAAAGATGAATTAATATTATCTGTGATTTAAATTCCTGCTTCCACTAAAACATTAGGCGTGTGCTGGATGTATACACGCATGACCAGAAGCCTGTGCCAGAAGCTCCTGGATGTCCCCCGTAAGGGATGGCTCCACAAACTGGCTCAGGAAAACTATTTATTTACTATGTTCCTTTTCCCCGGCATCTTGCGATGATTTCAGGATGCCATCCTTTCACTCACCTTTATTTCTTTGCTTAAAAAGAAATGAATAAACAAACAAACCATAGAGAAGGAATTTAACCATTCCAGCCCCAGCTGGACCCCAACCCCCCGCACGAAGCCCCCTGAGCACCAGCTGTGTGCGGGAGCTGCCCTAACCTGCAAGCACACTGCGAGGGTGAAATGCTCCTCTTGACTTCAAATACAAAATTAAAGAATATAGTTAGTGCTTAAAAGAAAGGGGAAGGGGGAGAAAAAAAAACCACAAACAAACAAATGAACAACAAGACGGGAAATCTCCCTCTCTCCTTCTGATGCAGAGCCTGTGGACTGATTTGATAGGAAAGAAACAATCTGGTAGATAAAGTATAAAAAAATAATTTCTTCCTTCTGTCTTGCTCCTCTGTATTATCAGAAAAGACAAAATCAAGGAGGAGCAAGGCACTAGTGACAAAATATCAAGCCAAAAATCACATCCATCAGGGTGATACAGTGCAGCACGCTGACCGGTCCCACCGAAGACCTCCTTAGGGCTACTGTTTCAAGTAAAAATTAAACAAGATGACACAGAAACAGTTCAAGATTGACATTTTCCAGCTTTGTGTCATGTTACATTATCTGAATGAATCTCAACTTTTAAAAACATTCAAACACCAAAGAGAAGTGAACGAGGGCTGTAAAAAAGAAAACAAAAAAACCTCCACCACTCATAAGAAGTAAGACTCCTGCTAGAAGCAGAACAGCCACCCATGTTGAGTATTACCAATGTTAAGAATAAGTCGCAATGTCTTCAAGGGTATACCATTCACTCTCTTTTTATTGCAAAATTAATATGAAAAGTGCTCTAATATTGGCAATTTTTATTGACTTTACTCAGGTTGTACCTAACGGGTCTTTGCACACCCATCCCACAGGATCTGCTGGATGAAGCCCAGGGCTCCCACCACATCTGCTCCCCCAACCACACCACCTTCGAGGTTCAGAGTTGCACCAGGTAGTGAGGGCTCAGCTTTACTGCAAAGTTACAGCCCCAAAACTACAGAAAGACCTCTTCAGAAGTACGGGAAAAAAATAAACAAGGTTTTTTCCTAAGTTACCAGAGAAATTTGAAGCAGCAAGCACTCAACTTTCCTCTCCTCTCCACTCAACAGCACTTACAGAAAGCCTGTTCTTAACCCTTCCGTACAGGCAAAATTCCGTTTTATCTTCCATTTATTTTCATATTTATCTGAAAGGCAGAGAAGAGTTGGGCTTTTACAGACAACACACACGTACGGGCCTTTTTTTGCAGCGCAAGAGCCTGTGATCCACTTTCATCAACATGAACACACACCTGAATTTCTACAAAAACAGCCATTTCGCCCTTCTGATTTAAGTATGGCATATATTTAATGTAATGTTCATCTATACATGTCCTCACTGTTTAAGAACTCTGCGCAGGTGTTATTAATAAAATAAATTTATTTTTAAAAAGGATGCTATTCTATAAGCTTTGAAGCTCACACATAGTCTAACTTAACCCAGCTTGGGCTCATCTGGTCTTTAAATGACTTCTTTCATGTGGTCAGCCCACGAGCCATACGTACTGCTGCTCAATCACGCCACTGTACATCGTCAGCGTGAGGATGATTTGCATGATTTGCATTTCCTGTACCGCGTGAGCTTCAATGAGCTCTAAGCACCACGTACAAAAGAAACCACTGCCAAGTAATGCAAAGATTTTAGTTAAACCAGATGAGACTATTTTAGTCAGGCTGCCAATACTGGGGGGAAAAAAAAAAAAGTCTCAGGGATATCCTGTTAAATAAGGATTTATTTGGAGGGAATCTGATCCTTAGATTCATACCCTTACTTTTAAAATCTAAAAGTTGCATGAATACCTTAATAAACATGGCCTAGCAGAAAATAATTCAGCAAGAACATTTTTTTCCCCCCAGTGTTCCTTAGATTTTGGCACCATGCTATGTCAGTAATTTATTTATTTAATAGTATGTAAATGGGCTCTGATTACATTACTTTTCCTACTGTATAAAACTAAATCTAATTAAACCAAATTCACTGATTGTTGGTTAAAACTTCTCCCTATGAAAAATCTTTTATCACAAATGATCAATAAAAGTTGTTGGACAAATAACTGTGATAGAAACAGCATTACAGTGGGCTTCAATGAATAAGTACTAAAGTAAAAAAAAAAAAAAAAAAAAAAAAAAGTACCAGAGCCTCGCTGTCATGAAAAACAGAGACAGATGGGGAGCCAGACCTATATGATGCTACAAATAGATGAATATCTTGCAAGGATTTCAACAAATGTTATAAGACCTAGTCAAAATTTGAAAAACTACAGATTTGCTTGTGCTGCTGTACTGAAGTTCACCTGAAATCTAATCCGTAATATAATCATAATATATATTATCAGTTTCAAAAATAACAATGCATATACAGGGCATCCTTAAACCTTTATAACACCTTTTCTAGATAATGTCACAGTTAATAATGTCATTTAGTACAAACCCTGTGTTAATAAAACAAAAAAGATGAAGAAAATTTGCTTTCCTAGCTACTTTGGAGATGAGGTGTATCCTGTTCCCAGCTTAAAAACAAAAGGTATGCACATAAACTTTGTGAGAAATACTGTATTTTATAGTAAGTCTCTCTTTAAAATGGCAGACAAGTTCAGAGACTGGAAAGATTAATAAATAATAACACACTGATACAGTGAACTGCATGTGATGAGCTACAGGGCGTACATCACGTATGCCTGATAGCAACCCAAGACAGTCTGTTCGAGCACTCAAGGAATCTGCATATAATCACGCTTAATAAAAACCACAGAAAACTCCCATTGCTGTTGCTTCCATAGGACGATTGGGTTTAGAAAATTAAGTGGCGCCTTCATTTTTTCGGCATCATTCAAACGTAACCAAAGAGAAGTGGAAGAAACTGTAACCGAAGGGTTAAATTCTGCCTTGAATACAAACGTTCCACTTCCTCCATTGTTGTCTGCAAATATACAGTCAAGAAGCAACATTTAATCACAACACATACTTTCTATATTGTGACTGTAAGATTTAGCAATCGAAATGGCTACCACAATAAAAATGCATTCTGTCACTTTTCCACTTAGAGATCCCCTGTATAATGCTCTTATTTAAAGGTCAGCTAATTTTATTATGCAAAGTAACTAATAACCTTTATTAATTCTTAGGCTCGCAGTTTTCTAGCACATCAACCATATAAATAATAGACTGAAGGAAGATACAATACAAACCAAGCTCTTGAATACAGTCTCTACCGTATTGGCAAAAATCTGTGTTTGCAATAGACAAAAGAGGGCATTAGATATTTAATATGTGTTTTTTGCTCTGGAAATTATGAAAGCATGTATAGACGGAGCTTTTTAAAAAGCCAGGCTGCCAGTCCTCCCCCATGCTCCCAGACGCTGAGACCAGTGAACGAGGTGCTAAGTCCTCTAATATCCAAGCACAACCAATACTCCTGAATGTTATACAGCACTTTTTTTAAAGTCATTTCCTAAATTTGCAGGACATCCACAATATTGGAGCAGATAACTATAAATTTTGCTCACAAACTTTTCTGCCGTCATTAATATAATGGCTGAACAACATGAAAATATCAGAGCGAAAAATACAAGTATTTCTATTTTAGCCTCATGACACGTCTTGTACAGTAAGTATTATTAATGTTGCACACTATATAAAAATGATACAACAGTATCCACTGTTTTATTAAGCATTTTTGTTTAAGTAGATCAGAATGCAGCATTATTCATGTTCAGCCTTTCCGAGCACACTGCATTGGGTGAGATTCTTCCTAAGAAGCATTGCTACGCTTGAACCTAAAGATAGATAGCTATTTTTAGGTATTTAATCACACGAGGAAAAGACACAGTTTGTATCAGTCTTCTTTAATTTACAAAATAATTCCATAATGCACCCTGCACGAATATCATCAAAATCCCTGGCACACAACCTCCGGGCTCACGCACCGCGAGTTGCGCGCCGGCTGCAAGTGGAAGCAAAATAGGTTTTAAAAGATTCCAGCAACAATAGTCTTGTGACTAAATCAGAAACAGAAGCAGAAGTCATGAGCCAAACAGATACCTATCGGTTTCCTTGGGCTTAATCTGATTAAAACATGGCTCTCAAAAATGTTAAATAGAATGCCACGTCAGAGAGCAGGCAAATTATAAAAATAGTTCACGACAGGAAATCATTATTAACCCAGCATTACTAGTGTATCTGTTATGGAAATTTCCCTGTAATTTTTCAAGGTTTCCCCTTATGCTTTTTCTTGAGTTGTCTACTACACTTCTCCCCCCCCTACCTCAATGGCATGTAAGTTTGAGATGTAAAAAGAAAATTATCACTGCAATTTTCCAACTATACTCTGCTCAATACCATCTCAAGTGTGTCATACATCATCTTGTCACTCACTTTAACAAGAAATCACAGAATATGCAGAGGCAGAAAATAATCCAAAATGGGGAAGAGCCACTAAGGCAACAGCACATTCATATGCCATCGGGGGGGGGGGGGGGGGGGGGGGGGGGGGGCTAAATTTAATCTTAATTTCAAGGACTTCCATAATGAAAGCATCTTAAAAATATTAAAGGGGGGGGGGGGGGGGTGGGTGTCCTATGAAAAGATGCTGGGAATGACATGAGAGCTATTCTAGAGTCCACCAACCGAAACGAGAAGAACAGAACTTTTGATAATACACTATTGCAGATCAACCTTAAGGCTTTTTAAAGCATTACACAAACAAAATAGAATTCATCACCCTAAAAAAAAACCAATAAAAACATATTCCTACTATCCTTCCTACTACTACCACCTCTCTAACCACCATCCTCTAGACTGTCATGCCTTTAGAGCACTCCATAAAATACAACCTCGACTTGCAGCACCCTGCCTTTAGTTACGTAATCCAGAAAAACCTCTTACAAAAAAACCAACCAACCAAAAAAATAAACACACAAAATACTTTTACAAGGTCTTATCTTAGAAGGCTAACTCCAAATACTAAAAATCTATTTTGGCATATTGAAGAGGCTTCAACAAACGTTAACAGCCACCCCCAAAAGAAAACCTGATTTATTTTTAAAGTGTCACTGGTGGGGAAAAAACCCACCATCAATCAAATTAGCTGTCTTTTCATTGAAAAGAGACATTTCATCTCTTAATGATGATTCAGGCTTCTCTGAAGAAAAGTGACGGTTTAGCTGACCGTTGATGCTCTGGCTTTCCACCAGGCCACCCAACGCCCCTCCTGTACCACCTCCCGTCCTCCCGCCAGCCCCTTCGCCATGGCACATGGACACTCAAACACCAGCAGGTTTTCACATTTTAAGTCAAACGCTGAATTCTTTGCCACTGGCACATCGTAAGACAAACACATGACATGGGGAAACAAAGAGGTACTTCACAGAGAAACATCTAGACAGAAGTAGGACTGGTTCTTTAATCAAACTCCAGCTACTACCCACCTAAAATCCAAGGGTGACAATCACAGGCATAATGACAATTTTTAAAGACAGTCACCATATGCTTTGCAAGTGTTTTCTAAGGTCTTCTTGATTTTTGTCCTGGGTGTTGGCATATTCACCCCACAACAGCTGAGCTATATCAGACTCAGCATGAAAGGGAACATGCATCCTATTTACAGCAGTGCTTAAACATCATTCCATAAAGAGTTGTCCAAGACCACTCACATCTATTCTTCTTAATATTCCTCCCACATTAAGAAATTATTATCTGATACAGGCAGTAATCAGCTCATGGTCTAACTACAGTCATCCTCCTTGACAAAGCAGAGAAAAAAACACCCAACTGTGAAGTCAAGGTTCAAAACATCCGCATTTATTGAGATCAGCACAAATTTATTTAGATCTCAAAGCAACAAGACCGAGTGCTATCTCTTGACACGGAAAGGCCTGTCTGCCGGTATTTCTGCAGTGGGTCTCTACCAGGACACATGCAACGTCACAGCAAAGGGGACACAGCCTGGGATGCCAGCAGAAAAGCTGGTGACACTTAAAGCAGAACTAGTTTTACGTTAAGTTTTGCCATGCCGGAACATGGTGAAGCAGAAATTTCATGCTGTCCTGCCACCAGAATTAAATAACTTCTGAAATAACAATCGAGAAATATGGACTAATAGTTTATTAATTTACTACAGTATTAATAATAGCAGTACTAATATTAAGCACAGGCCACAAGACAGTGCCAAGCATGCCCACCCAGGGGATGACTGAAGGGGCAGTGTTCAAGCATGCGCCACCAGCCACCCGGATCAATGCAAACTTGTTCACAACGTGCCTTTTCTCATTTCATACCCCCTCTCAGACCCATTTTCTCTATATTACCCCAGGAAATGAGACGTGCAGGGGCAAAAATGCACAGGCATTTCTGTGGTTCTTAGGAGCAAAAATATGTATGTGAAGTTATACAGAGGGCCAGAACACCTCCGATGGCTGAAGGCTAAATGAGTCATCCACTTCAGAAGAATGACCAGTAATTAAACAAGAATCTGTAAAGCTGTTAAGTGCAAGTATCAATTTCAAACTATGACACTGAAGGGGGAGAAGCTTCCCATGTACTGAAACCATCGATCTCTCATACAGTGGAGTCGCCTGCAAAATAACCTCTCACCTAAGGAAATTCTTCTCCTTAGGAAGCCAAACAAAAACAATCTAAAATATTTATTGCCATAAATTTCATCCCTGTTCCATAAACTGCTTAAGAGACATGACATCATGCTAACTACCTAGACCCGTCTGGTTGATAATAGTCCCAGATTTCAGGCTGAAGACTAAACTGCAGCAGCATGGAGGGGTGTGAATCCACAGGTCATCACAGCTGTGGCACACAAATCTCGCTCGCCAAAGCCAGAGCTGACACTCCAGCAATTATAGAAGGCCTGGTGGTGGCAGAGGCTGACACCACAAAGAACAATCCTTGCAGTATTTTTGTCTTCTTTTGAGCCTCCTTGGAGTGGAAGTAGGAAGGCTTTCCTTTAAGTGGGGACCAGACCCAACTGCTCCATCCTCCTGTTCCTGCACCCACAGTTCTCCTTTCATGTAGTACCAAGTCTGTATCTCCTGGGCGTATTTCCCGATGCGTTAGCAAAATAATTAGCGAGCCTCCTGCCCTGATGGGACATTCTGTCCGTTTTCTATCAACACAGCAAGCTGCATCTCCCTTAGCTCCACGGTTTCTTCCACTAGACCTGTAGCTATATGATCTAAAGCCTTTTCATGCTTTGCTGAAGTCCATGTATACAGCCCGTTTCTAAAGCTTTTCTAGAAGTATTTCTCCACTTTCCCCTTTCTAGCCCCTTACACCACCAAGTGCCAAGCACCTGGCAACCCAATATTCACCCATCAGGCTGCAGACACGATTCTGAATCGTCTTGACTCAGGTTGTGACAAGAAAGGATCCCCAAACGCACTGTTCCCTGCTTCTGCAGGAGGGAGCAGATGGCCAACTTCCAGATGGCTGCCAACCTCTTCTCACAGATTTCAACATCTGTATCTTGAATTCCATCTCAGAGGATGGTCCTGAGACAGACTGCAGGTCACTGCCCACAGCTCCTGGCTACACGGCTTATGCACAAGCCAAAACATTTCGCAAAATGCAGAATGACAAGCCTGAAAAAAAGGTTAAGATTAATTAAAAGTTAGCAACAGGGCATAGCTGAAAAAGTCAAAAAAAGTTCAAAAGTAGATGTTAGTGAAGGAGAAATCCATCTTAAATGTATTTTAAGGGTATCTCAAATCAGGCTTTTTCTCACCAGCCACAAACATCCCTTGCTTTCCACGTGACACCTTGTAAAGCAAGGACATGCCACAGTGCCGGTTCATTTGTACCTAACAGGAATTAAAGATGCAAACCATGAAAACCCAATCAACCCCAATGCTTTTGTTTGCAGGTCACCCCACAGCTAAGAACAGGCTTATTTTTCAGCTTCCAGATCAAGAGTCCAGCACTCCAAGACCACTCACAAACGGGTCAGATCCAGCTTCAAACGCAATAAACTTCCCAAGATTCACTGAAACAGTGGTCAGCCTAAAGTAGCCAAAGAGTAATTTGTGAGATTTGTGGACCATCTAAGCGTAATTTTAATGCAACCACAAATTATAATGTTTCTTCATATGAATTTAATCCAACTCCTCTATGGGGCAGTTAAAAAGCTTTAAATCTACCAACAGGAAGGTAACAAAACAATTTTGACTGCCACAGTAAGAAGCTGGTATGAATTAATGATTCCACCAATTTTACAGCATATATTCTCCTGTATATTTAAGAGATTCAAAAAGTAAAATATTACTGCATTCTTATTCCGAGTGCACAATCTCCTCAAAAAAAAACTATTTGGAGACATTTAAAAGAAAAAAGTATTCTACAATAGCAAAAGTGAGTATAACGCATTTCAAAATCCATTAAAATATAAACTTCTGGTTACAGGCGCAACAATCTGCCTAATTAGTTTTTCCTAATTAGCAGGATGCTCTAACCTCTTTAATAAGACTTCTGTGGACAGAATGTTCCATATTGGTTATCCATCTGAGGAAAAAAACTAAACAAATACTTCTGAAGTACAGCTAATAGAACAAGCGTGGTTGGGCTTCATGGTCAGAAGGATGCTCTGGCATGTAATGCTGGCAATCTGCAGAAGCATGGAATATTCTACCTTAAATACGCCACCACTCACACGACAAACCCCTCCATATTTTAAAGGCAAAATTAAAGATATTACACATGACAGTTAACAAAGTTACAGTTTTAAATTCCACAGCATGTGCTGGGAGGGGTAAAAAAACCCCAAAAAAACAAAAACAGAACAACAACTACAACTACAACAACAAAAGCACAACAAAAAACCACCCCAACACCCCCATATGTAAGGACCAAAATGCACTGTGGAAAGTGAGCTAAAGAGCTAATGGGAGGGCAAATACCACAGCGATGCTGTAAGAACCCGGAGCGTGGCTGCGCAGTTGTTTTCCTCCACTGCAAAGCATTTGCTTCACGTGCACAGCTTTTGTACCTTCCTCTTCATGATTCAGAGCCTTAGTGTGTACCTAGCAATTAACAGGTAACAATATTATCTCCAAATCCCATCTTATCCAATAAACCAAACCAAACTCTAATTATTCCTATACATCGATCTTGTAATTCAAAGCTATCGGTTAAGAGAAACGCAGAGCCCCAGCAACATCTGTGGTCAGAGGCAGATGCTCAAGATAAAGAAAATTCAGGCCCCTGTTTTATTATGAGTTTGCAGAGCAGCTGCCGTGCTTCATCTCAACAGCTGAAACATCCTTAATACCGCTTAAAATCGCAGGAAGCACACAAGTGCCTCCCGCTCCCTCCCTGTCACCCGCTCATTCACCCCGCTCGCTCAGACGCACCAGCTCCACCCACGCTCCCACCGCAGCGGCCTCATCACCCACCGACGCATCTCTTGAAAGCACAGGAAAACTACTGTATCCCTCACTTTTTTCCAATCAATAGCTAAGAAAACTGAAGAGCCACGTGCAAAACAATCTAAGAACCGAGACACCATAAATATTGCCTTCAAACATGCCTGAACCCCAGAGGCCCCCCTACAACCCAGTGTCAATGACCTTCCGTACAACTGTTAACACTGGAAATTAGTACTTTAAAAGTATAGATGCTTTCTTTTTAATACTGGACATATACTATTCCACTCATCATAACATAGCATGGCATATTCAAATCTAGACCTTTTTCTATTTTGATATGCAAAAATATATATTTTTTCAGTCTATTTACAACAGAAGGAGTATGAATTCAATGCAAGACCATTACCTAGGTTCTCTGCTCCATGTAAAAAAAAAAAAAAAAAAACCAAACAAAAAACCAGGAAAAAAAATGGTAGGTGTTATCATTTCCAACTCCTGACTCTCTTTTGAATAATTAAGTTAAGACTGGTTTTCCAGAGTCTTTTCCGGAAACTATTCTTTTCTGAATCTCTTCCCTATCACCTCTGCGTAGAGAACTTCCATCATCTTGGGGATGAGCCGAGATCTGTGTTGAAAGCACTTCAGACCTGAATGCTTCAACAGCAACACAACCCACTGAAGACCGATTCCAAGTCAGCTTGGAGCTACAAGATCCTTTGGAAGGCCGGCACCAAACCTCGCAGGGGTGAGCACTACTGCAAACCCGCCTCCACCTGTATAGCCCTGAGTAGATGATAATGCAACAGTCTAGAGTAGATAGCGCTGAGGATGCTGTAGCCAAGTCCTCTTCCACACAGGTCTCTTGACTCGTATCTGGAGGACACCACCTAAAGCCATCATTAAACACAAGGGTTGATTGACTCTGGACAGCTGAACGTCTCTCCCACCCAGAACCCTGGAGTTTTGTGAAAGTAATGGAGAGAAAAGGCAAGACCAGCAGGGTCAGCAGGCGTCTTCTATGATACAAGAGGAGGTATGAAGTCACTACTTGCTCCTGGGATAACTGAGAGTCAGAGATACCAAGAGATGTGTAACACCCGATGGCAAAGCTGGGCTAACTCAAGTTACTCCCAAAGCACCTACCTAACTTCTTTTTCCACCCAATTTGATAGCGCACAGCTAAGACTCAGATGGAACAATAATTCAGAACCAACTTTACAATGAAGAAAGCAGAAAGAGGTAATCTAAGGGCCAAAGTTCAAACATGAATAAACAACAAAAAGGTCAGTCTACTACTAAAAAACAAAAAACTTCAAAAACTTGCCAAATATGACAAAATAGGTTGTTCGCAGCAAACCCCTGCAACCCATCCAGTCAAAGCCTTCATGGCCCTCCATCCACCCCCACCCAACACGAGCCCAAGCCTGCGTCAAGATGAACGGAGCATCCTTGAAGGAAAACAGGCTAGAAACACACATTCCTTTTTTTGTCAATGGCTACAAGGCAGGCAGAAGCTATGCCTCGCACTGTAAACACCATCATGTAGGGCACTTCAGTACTTCTCTCAGAAATAACATCTAATTTTGGCTCATCTACAATTTATTACAGTACACCTATAGCAAAAGAAAAATCTTCTAAGTTAATTTAGGATTCATTTCACTCTAAAAAATAAAATAAAAGATAACTCCTTTCTTACAATTCCCCTTGAAATTCATCTCCTGTTCTTGCACAGCTTTACTATCTTCAGCATTATTTCTACAAATTCATTTGGCATATAAAATTTTTAGCTGTTATGTTTCTAATAAAATTGATTACCAGGAAATTTCTGCATAAAAATAATTCAAAATAATTCTATTCCTTAGGGTTTAAACATAGAGATGTCGCTATGCATGGTAACTGTCCCATGTTTAGCGAGTTACAGCTATTCTGTCACAAGTAGGAAATGCATTTTGCTCACAAAAGCCAAAGGCACTACCAAACCTGCAGCAATCTGCAGAACAGTAGGAAAAAAATGCCTGCAAACTAACTGCTACTAGATAATGGTCCCATTTATCATTCTTAAATTCCATCTTTAATTAAAAATGGGATATTCTCTTACATAAATAAAAAATTGCAGATGTTCTCAAATTACTTCTCTTCAATTTTTTTAATTCTTCCATATATAATATACATAGTATGAAAGGTGTTCAAAAATTTCTTCATATTACATAATACTTAATTCCATAAAGATTTTTCCATATTCTAAACAGACACACATCTTCATTACATGCAAAATATGCCATGTTAAAAAATATTATCAGTCTTAAAGAAAACACAAGTTAACATAATTCATAGTAGGAATAGTAATTAACTGCAACAAAAATCTGAAATAAATTTTCTAGTGTTTTATCTGTAACAGTCCATACCTTTTTTAAAACCATTTGATAAATCATTGAAAAATTTAAGTAGTTACACAGGTTTTTCTCACACCAGTTTTACATCAGGGCCGCTCTAGATACATCTTTCCTCATAATTATTAGAAATAATATTGTTAACAGGTATAAATTCTTCCAGTCTTCTGCAAAAATGAAATCGCTTCTATACTTTTGATGTTGTGTCCACTGCTGTTTCCCTCGTTCTTTTTTCAGGTTGCTATTAGACTGACATATAAGCTCCAGTGTGCAACAAGTAAAATGGAAATTAAGGAGACCTAAAACGAAAAATAATGAACAAGTAGGCAAGGTTATAAAGATAAACAATAAAAAAAAATGCTCTGAAACAGAAAGCATTCTTTAAAATGACTGTGTCCACTGGACCATCAGAGTATATGTGCAGGAGGAAGGGAGGAAAAGACAGGGACAAAGGACAGAGGCAAGGAAGGGAAAATATTGTTCAAGGGAATAAGGGGATTGCAAAAATCGTTATAGAATGATGGACAAAAAAAAGCCTTTTGATTGCTTTGTATTTGTCAAAGATATTCAAATGAATAGACATAATTTACACAGATTCTCAATTTCTTTTTTTGAAGGGAGGGTAAATTAATCATCATAACGATTCAAAGCATACCAGTAACAGGTATCATTCCCAAGTACCATGGGCTGAGTGAATGTAATGGGGAAGAGGAGGAAGAAATACATGATCAAACTGTGGTTTGAGGGAGTCAGAAGTCCATCTTAAATTAGACATATTCCGTTCACACCGTAAACTGGCATATAGATTGTAATCAAACTACAGCCTAGGTATATGTCGCATGTTTAGGGAACAAACTACATCACAATGCACAAACCCAAAGTATTTTACGCGTCCATTTAGATTAGCAGCTCAGTTTGACACCAAAGAGCATTTACGAAGCAAGCATCCATCTCACACCACGTGCCTCAGCTCACACCAGTGGTCTCCAAGGTTATGAGCTGGAGCTTTAGATGAAACCACACCAGGTGGTGATGCTCCTGGAGAGCATTTACTGGACTCCAGCCTCGTCTTACAGGCATCCAGCCCATAAGAACCAGGCTATGCTAGTTTGAAGTAAAAACCCCTGAAATAACGTGCTGTGTGGACGTTGGACTGGGAGCACCACTTAACTCTGCCACCTCTCCACAACCCTATCAAGCTGTGCTGCTTGTCAACAGGCACCACCTGCCCACAGGGTCACGTGCCCAGTATAAATCCATATACAGTTGTAATCCCAGAGGAATCAAGGAGATAAAACCAGAAAATACCTTTGGGCACATTTTCTGGAGCAACCACGGACCTGGTCAGTGCCTTCAAAAATCCACGCTGAAATTCAACAGGCACCCACAGCAGATGCTAACAGCCCACACAGCTGGCGTCAAAAAGCCGCTGTACTGCTTGAACTCCCCACCCGTACCACCCGCACACGTCAGAGAAAGCCCCTACCCAGCAGTTAGGGCAGTCAACGCAGACCAGGCGGGCTGACAGCAGTCAACAGAATTCTCCGTCTGTTGTCTTCTAGCACCTGAGGTGTTCCCAGCTGCCTGAACCAAGACCTTCAAACTTCAGTGTATTTGGGTCAGACAGGAGCGGGCAGGGGCAGTGGCAGCGTTTAGGCAGGTCTTCTCCCAAACCCATTTAGCTACAAAGAGTTTGAGTAACATAAAATTTCTTTTCGTTATGTATCAATTCACAAAACCCAGCCAAGCTGTGAGTACTCATTAAGAAAGCTAGTTATTTATGACACTGGAATACAAACCTATAAATTCAAATCCTGTGCAAGCCAAGTATCTGATAAAATGTGTATTATTTACTTCTTAGGTGGGGAAAAAAAAGGGATTTGAGATTTGGAAAAAAGCAGCACAGAAAAAAAAAAAAAAACACAACAATTTTTCCTCTTCATTACATGCAAACCAAAAGCTTTGTTTCTGTCCCTTTAGAAGACCAATTTAGTGCTATGGACTAGAACGAGAACGAATTGTAGAAACTATCGTATTCTTTATAACATAGTACTGTGTATGTTTGTGATTTGAAAATAGAAATGTAATCCATAACTAATCTAGAAATAAAATATATACACAGCAACCATTTAAAGGGATAGATAAAATACTCATTAAAATCCTAAGTGTAGAAATACGGAATCATAATGCACAATTTCATTACTTTTTACTGCCAGCAATGTAAATATCAATTCTCCAGGTGATTCATAAAATTCATTTTAGAAAGAAAAATAAGGATTTCACCCAGCATTCGAGAACGTAAAGAAAAACGCATGCAAGGGTTTGAAAAAACAGATTGTTCTTTCCGTGTCTCATCAGAATATTTTTCTGGAATTTCAGCAAATCTTTTACACATCAAACAGACAACTGCCATTTCACATTAGCACTTTCTATAGATCACCCAGCAGTCCCAACCAGCGTCCTTCCCGGTCCTGCACCTCTCCTTCATTGTGTTCATCATCCCCATCTTCCTTCTGCCAAATTTGAGAAAGTATATACAATTCCACTGACTTCAAAGGAAGGGACTTGCATTTAAATTCATTTAAAACCTCATTTAACTATCCAAATTGTGAAATTGCCTAATAACAGGACCGAATTAAATAAACAAATTAAACAACTAAAGTTTTTGGAGGGAAGAGTGCATGTGGGGGTTTCCACACAAAAATGTAAAGAAAACCTGTCACTTTTAAAAGGAATAGCTACCATCTGCCAGCATTTTATCTGAGGCAAAGTTGATTAATGCAAAGTGAATGTTTAAGATCACATTGCTGTCTGCCTGAATAAATTCCAGGTAGTTTACTTAGGAAATTATTTGTCCTGTTTCTTAAAAGATTATTTTTTTTTCTTGATATTGGATTCCCCAGCTCCCAGGAACTTAAGCAGCCGGATCCAAGTATAAAAACATATGCTTTTAAAGCACCGTACTGCCCAAGGACCATGCGCACCAGAACACTGCTCCTGGCCCCTCCGCGCGCAGCAGCAAGGTAATTAATCTGCCTGACAAAGGAGATCCCACCTCCTTCACTGGCTGCATGAAAACTTGCGGGCAGTCTCTCTCCATCATGCCAAAAAGTAAATTTCAGCGGTCTAATTGTGAGTGAAGAAACCACAGCAGTGCCGTTATCCTCAATAGGAAATGATTTTGCCCTTAGACCTCACCTATTTTTTTAGTGGATTACTTCATTTTTTAACTGGATTTTTTTACTTTTTTTTTTTTACTGATTACTTACTTTTATTAACACCATCTACCCAATTAAAAAATAAAATAAATCCACTACAGAATTTCAACCTTTTTCTTCTGATAACTTCAACAAAGCATCTCTTTACATTAAGTGTTCTGACAAAAAGCGTTCGCAAATACGTTCTGCTACACGCTTTTCTTCAGAAGCTTACTTTGAGCAGTAACGTTTTCAGAAGAAGCTTCCAGAACAGATTTTGGGTGATATTAATCTAAATCACACAAATGCCAGTTTTACGCGTACATTCCCATGTTACGTACTCCCAGATCAGATGGCCTCCCAGTTCTCCCTCCTGAGAGAGAATTTCACACCCGTTACTCAGGCTGGGACACCCTCCATTATCCAGGGCTACAGAAGTGGAGGGCATCAGCTGTGATAAGTGGTGGAGCTTCGTGCCGTTCCATATGGACGTATATTCTCTTTGCTTACACTCTAAGCTGGCTGGACACCAGCCAGCTCTGGTCAGAAGTCACAAAGTTGTTTTAGCTCAGTACATGGTGCCTGCGTCTCGTATCTCGGTAGGGTTTATTGGTTTAGGCTCGACATGGTGCTAGGACGGCCATCTGGCCCCCAGCGCGCCGCGAGCTCCCAACCAGCTAGTTCAAAGCGTAGGCAGGATGAACATGTACGCGTTTGCACAAGCCCGTGTGAACTAACCTTGGTGAACTCAACTGATTCATTTAAAATAAAATGAAATTAAAAAAAATGCATGCAAAATTTAGCGCTAATGAAATTAAAGAAGTAATGACCCTTCGCTTAGCTAGGGATCGTAAAGAAGGAGCACAGGGCTAAGCGGGGTCTCCTGTACCCTTCTTTGGGCATCACTACAGCAAGGTAAAGAATATTGTTATTTGCATCCAGCAGGGAGGCTAGAGTCAGTTACACCCCCATGGTATATTCAATCAAAGATGAGACCTGAACCATGTCTAAATTTAGGGGATACTGACTATTACATGTAGCCACCTTATTTCATCATGCCTTTACATCAACTGATCGAACTACGAAGGCCAACTCACCAGCCTACCTTCTAGGAGCACGTTCCACTGCATCTAACAAAAACCCGCAGCTAAAACACAAACGCTTTACACTGAGCAACAAAGAAATGGCGTGAAACTAACAGCAGCTCCAGGCAGCAAATTATTTCGTAATTCCAAAAAAGTGAGCCACGTCCCATCTTCAAATGTAACAATAAGACCAAAATACACAATTTTGGTGGTAGATACCATAAAAATTGAATCTCATTTATTCACCTATATACAGAGGGAAACACCATAAAATATGACCCAAAAAATAGTATCAGGTGAATATTTTATTTTTTTTTTTTAATTTGCAGGTACACGGTTATCTTCTATTTAATTCACAAGTACAGTTACTTATTTCTTACCTGAGTGTTATCCAAGTCAAATGCTAGGGAGGCCCCTAATGCAGGAAAAATTATTCCACTTCCTACTAAGATTATATGAAGATGCCCTTCCAGTGTTTGACAAAGATGTAAAAAGACAGAAATGTTTCCAGCACAAGTGGGCATCGATGTATTCAGCTTTAATGAAATGGCTGAAATTTGCCCTGCTTGGCTTCAATTTGCATCTTCAAACATCATATTATCCAGGACATATTATCTGCAGGTATTTTTTTGAAAAGAAAGTATCTAGAAAACAGTAAGTACTCCAGCTCGCAAATGCTCTCACATGCAAGCTGTGTTCTGTTTTCAGTGGGACTGAACTACTCACTGGAATAAAAATCTACAGGATCACTGCTTCTAAAAGGACATTTAGGCAACACCAGTCCATCAGTTAGTACAGAATTCATTTTATAACACATTTTCTCCTTATAGAACAGAATGAAAAAATCCTAAATCTTAACAGGTTACTTAAATAAGAAAAATCTCCCATCTACGTTACATTCTGTTGGAATATACTATACGTTGCCGAACATCACACACACTCCAGGTGTTTTTTTTTCAATTAACAGAGCTCTAAAAAGAATGATTTGTTTTCTCTTTTGTAAAATGTAAAAAGCACAGAGTTTGTCTTTAAAATATAGCTGTCAAATATCAAGGGGTATATATATGCTAACATTTACCCTAGGGGTATTTCAGGGCTAGAGTCTGTTACAAATAAAATCTTTATTCATATGAACAGCTACCTGGGGGGCAATACTGAATGTTACACATAATATTTATATATATATATGTATATTTAAAATAATCTAACAGTGCTATTAAAACAAACTGGAAGGTACGCTGCATTTAGCCTCTCAGTTTTGCAGACCTATGTCTTACATTACTAACTTTTTTGCTTTTGAATTACTTTCTGCAGGGGATAGCCCCTAAAACATAAAATGCTTTCGTCCAGTGTGTCATATCAACTGTTTTATTATTTGAAATTTAAAAGATTGTTCATGGTAATAAAGAATAGAATTAGAAAAAAAAAAAAAAAAGAAACCTCCTTCTTTTTTCCCCTCCGTTAAATCGTGCAACAGTATTTTCCAATTTGAGAACTTTCCTTGAAATAAGAACAAACAAACAAAAAAGGCTACACAATTTTTTTGTTACGTGCTTTCTGGAATTACTGAACAGCCACTATGTGCTATGGAAAACAACTTTAGAGAAGAACAGACATCTACATTTATCAAAGAGTTTAAGCTGTCTGAAGCAAGTTGGGAGACAAAGCAGACAGCGCAGCAGCCCAGCAGACTGCCAGCAGCCCGAGGAGGTCACAGCTCTCCGCTGGACCTTCCTAATTTACAGAATGAAGTTGATAATATTCCTCTGACCCCTAGCAAAACTCTGTAATTGTTGAACATCTTGTCTAGAGAAAGCAGGCTAGTTCTGCCCTTTCCCCGTGCATTTCAAATGCTGTGATTTGGAAATTGCCAGCACCAGGATGAAAGCCCCTGTACTAAGGCAAGGTCCAGGCAGACACCTTTCCCTTCCAATTAAGGAAAAATCATGTGAGTCTCTGTATAGCAATTAAGGAAGTTCTTAAAATCACTCCGTTCTGTGCCTGCTGTACATCAATACATTAAACCATTTCAAGTTTACTAGCCAAGGGAGCCACCTTTAAAAACTCTCCTTATGGCCTTCCAAGTTGGAGGGAATCGCTGCGTGCCTGATCTTCCCCATTCATCAGGGCTCCTGTCCTCCTTTAAGGAGATGAATGAAGACGTGAGCTGGGTTAACGACACGCTGCACAATGAAGCCACGAAAACAGAAAAGCCAACATTTTTCTAGAGAAATACAGCACAGCCTTTGCATCAGGGCACTAATATAAATCTGTGCAGCATTGCAGATAAAATGCTAAGCGTCCGATACCTTCCATAATAGCCACGTGTGTTCTCCTGGAAGGGTGAGGACATCTCCCTGTGACAGTTCTGGATAGATCTCCTCGTTCTTGCACAGGAACACCATTTTATGGCATGCCAAGATACCGGCTGCACGGTTCACAAAAGTAACGTTAGATGCATGGCTCGTTACCAATTCAGCTTTAATTCTTACTCAGGAGAGTACACGTCTGTTCTTCGATAAAAGTATTTGCAATTTCACATAAACTGTCTGGTCACTACAGAGTACTTGAATTTAACATCTGTGATTCTGCACTGTATGCTCTGCTTCAAAAGCACTATTTAAAGACCATTCCTTAAGTCACTGAACATCACCTGAAAACCAACAAACCTCCTTCCTTCCTATAATCAGCTTTTACGTATTGCAGAACTTTTAAAACATATGTATACTACTGCTGTACAGATGTACGGCAATACCAGACTTATTAGCATCAGTAGTATTTCTCATACATACCAGCATGTTGAAATAAAGTACAGTTTGATACTAAAATTTCGTAACGTAGCTCCGTTACCAACAGTGCTCACACTTGAAATATTTGTGACCTTTCTGTATTACTAAGCGCACAGATAGAAACATATTCATGAAACATCACATTTATGAAAATCATTGGCAAAAGAAAATTTTAATTCTACGAATAATGTCAATATTATAAATAATGCAAATCTTGTATTTCCCATGAACCCACGAGAAAGTTGAAATATTTAAATGTGTAATTCAAACACACACTCCTGCCAGTTTACAATGAGGATTTTGTCTTAATAAACTACTACCTCGGAAACAGGTCTTTAGTGGTTACTAGCAAGCTGGAAATAAAAGAATGAATGTTAATTTTAATCAATGTTTTTTTCTATCAGGAGAGAGTAGTCAGCTTTATTAGGTTGTAGTCTGATGCACTTATACTTTCAATTTAATAAAATATTTGAAACATTCAATTACAAAACAAACATTAAAAATGTGCAAGTAAAGCAGAAGGTACCTCTAATCAGTTTTCCTCTCACCAGTCACATCGGCCCTTGCTCCTAATATTTTATCCTGCCTGCGAGGACAAGGTACATACTCTTTTTATAACATCGCATCTTTGTCAACTTTGACTATGTGATTCTGTCTGATCAAACTCACAGCAAAGGAAAAGCTTTCCTCTCTAAGATGCTCTATTGGTTAGACCAGATTTATTTGCTGTCAGTAAAGGTTATATTTGCACATAAGTCTATGACAGATTGCAAGTTTATTCACTTCAAGTGAGTTTTCAGGCTGCTGGGTTGAGGGTTTTTTTTGTTGGATGGTTGTTTTTCCTGTGGGATTTGGGGGGCTTTTTTTGCCATCAATTCCCTCCCCCTTCCCCCAAGATGTGGGTTACTTGACAAATTGGAGTTAAGTTATCTTAGGTCAATGTAACTGTAAGTTAAACTAATGAAGTGTATGTCTATGAGTGATGTCTGATTAGTTTAATACAGTTAGTGCTGGACAGCTTGGGCTGCTGACCTTGAAGGAACACAGATAACATTGCGATGCGTTGGAGGATGTGGTAGTGATACAAGACAAATTTACATAACAGTTTGTCATATACACTCCTCCAAAACAAAATTGTTGCAAAAGGAAAGCAATAGGAAACCAACACTAAAAGCCTTGCACAAGACAAACTGGGGAAAATTAATTTTAACATTTGGCTTGGGATGGGAGCTTATTTTAAACGCAAACCAGAAGCAGGCACAGAAAAGGTGTACATTATATAGCATGCATTCCAAAACGGATTAGACATTGCATCGGCTGTTCAAACGCAGCCTTCTACAGCACAAGATCTACTCTCAAAAAAATCATATCCCTTCCCCAGCCGACTAGGTCTACTTGCTCCCGGTAACAAACACCAGACCCCAACGTGAACTGTAACTAGTAGTTAAGCACATCATTTAGGTGTGCTCAGACTCCTACTGAAATTCATTCTGCCGCTGAAAAGCAGCTGCTGGTGCTAAAACATCCCCTGGCACAAACAGTCCCTCTCCATGAAGGCGCAAAGTCAACCAAGTGCTCGTTCCCGTGCCGTGCAGCGCGGCATGCCACTGCTGAAGGCAATCATCTTACCACATCTCAACCGATCAGGTAGGCCAAGCAAAATCGCTGGGTTTAAAGACAGCTCGTTCTAGAGTGACTGATTCGCACTACATGATAGCTATCTGATGACCTAAATAGTCTGGTTTTATCAGTCCAGGTTCTAGCTGATAGAAATTTGCCACTTACATAAATGCATAATTGACATCCAACATCCACAGTTGCTGGCACATTACAGAACTGGACCATCATTAAGATAAAACTGCTCCCTTAATCCTCCAGGTCAGCCTGAGCAGCACGCTGATAAATCAGACTTGCTAATAGATACATCTGAGGGCAAGCGAGGAAGCTTGCAGTGTTCACATCTGTGCCATCTTTCAGCCTAAGCTGTGAAGCACAGTTCAAACCTTTCAGTGTTACTGAACTCACTTGATAATTTTAAATTAAGTTGTACATATACATGTATATGTAAACAGGTATCCATACTCTTGCACCGAGAGACTCTCAAGGACTAGCGATGCAAGACAAAATAGTGCAGGAAACCCTAAAACATGGCAGTCGTTTCCCAGTTATACCCCAAAAAGTCCATGCAAGATGGAAAACTCACATTTTCCACTGAAAGTCTCCATCTGCCTGCACACACACACACATGTGCGTGCGCATAACCACGCACTCACCGCAGGAGACCTGGTTGAAGGCCCCTCTAATTCGAGCTCAGAAATGATTCAGTTCCTGGGTTACCTGTAATTAGCACTTGCTGGCACTGTTTGCATGAAATACAGAGCAGCAGTCCGTGCCTTCCAGTGCCACTTCTTGGCAGGCAGCGTATAGAGGACACAGTCATCTTGTAGCTCTTCCTGGAGAAGATCCATCAGCTGTTTGTGGGAACCACCGTGAAAGGCTTCAATGAGAAGAACACTCATTTTACAAGCACTTCAGAACAGTCTGGATTCTGAAAAATGACAACAGAGAAATATTTCACTTTAGTAATACATCTTATTTTTCTTATTTAAGAAAATTATATTGGAAACAGCAGAAACATATTGCAAGGCCTTACAGTGTCTTCATCTTTCCTGTGAAATTAATCCTTCACATTATATTAATGAGTTTATTTCAGCAAAGGCTAGTTAGCAATTATGATGACAAAATTATCACACCTATTAGTTTCAACCATTAAAAGATACCATTTGTAATTTTTAAATGAATCAAAACGTGCAGGAGTAAAAATACTGTATTTTGAATTTATTGTTTTGTTTTCAATCAGATACTGAAAAGCAGCTTTACTTTACACGCTCAAATACAAACAATCCTTCTATAGGTCAGGAAGTAGTTTATTCATTTTTACATAGGTTTCCCTCCTCTTCCTGACAGTAGATAAAGCTCAAGAACAATGCAAACAGCCTTCAGCCCCAGTAGTTGCTAATAATGGTAATTTGGGCAAGTGACTTAAAGCCAGATGCGTGGAGCAGCCTTGGGAGATGCAGTCTGAGCATCCCCCGGGGACTCTCCCCTGCATCACTGGGAGCGGGGATAACCACCCAGGCAACATGCTCAGACCCTACCAGAGGTGTACATCACATCGGGGGTTTTTGTTTCTTTGGGTTTTTTTTTTTCTGGGGGGGTGTGCAAGGTTTCAGGGGTTTTTGTTTTGGAGTACTCCGAAATGGCTGGAAGAGAACAGCATCACAGGCTTAAGGAGGCTCTCAGATGAGAAGCCACAGAGCTGCTCACAAACAGGATGCAAAATGCGCTGCCCAAAGCAAAGGAAAAGACAAAAACCCTGTGACTATTGCTCATCTCTTTCATGAGTCACAGACTTGGGGTACTGAAAAGCTGCTTTTCAGATGCTTCGAGCAAAACCATCGCATACAAAAGCTGAAAAAAAAAACCCTGAAAGGTCTTCGCCATCCATGGCTGCCTCTCTGATGGTTTCTTCTCAACACACCCTACCAAGGGAGAGCTCTTGGTTAAACTTATTTGCTCAGGCTTCGTGTTCGATGCTGTATATCACAAGACCGTACATCCATTTCCTGATCTGTAATTTCTAGTGGTTCCAGACTGTAATCCTTACCTTCTCAAAGCCTCTGGTGACAAGAAGTGAGAATTCAGAGAACTACATACTCTCCAGAAAAATCTCAACCATCATCTCAACTTTGGAATTTAGTTAAACTTATGTTCAGGTTAAGAAAACTATGTATTCTGCAATCAAGAGGGTAGGGGAAACCACAAAAAAGAGAACAACCAACCAACTTACAAGCACACTGTAGCTATCAAAAGATTAACTATCCAGCAACAAAAATCCAAACACTAAATAAATTTAATTGGGAGACAAAAATATAAGAAACCTCTAGATAGCTTTGAGACATTGGCCCGTCACAGTGCCAGAGGAAACGGTGATACAGATCTCCCGGGTTGTTACAGAACAATCAGCCAAAGAACAAGTATTCCGTGCTCTGACTTTCTTGCCATAACCCAGCCTGGATCCAGGTTATAATTTGCTTTATTATTTACTCCCCCATACTGTTTCAAATGAATTATTTTTTTTGGACATACACGTTCCTTTCAAAACTGAGAATGATGGGCTTCTGGAAGCAGAGACTTCGCTCCATTTTGGACCTTGCTTCTTTTTTCAGGTAGCAAAGCAGATTCTGATCTCTTTTCCACTGACCTAATTTCAAATATCACACTTTTGAGATCACTGACGTTTTCTGAATTTACAATGATGCAACCGAAATCATCCTCTCTACTCCAAAGACCTTTTGGAGCCTGCAGAGTAATAACTGCTATAAAAACACAAGCTGTGTTTTAGAATCTGCACTATTCACCTAAAGAACAATTTGTAATTAATCATGCTACGCTTGTCATCAAATGTCACCAAAAAATTAACTCAAAGGACTAGGGGGAAGCATTTTGCAAATTCAGCCCCTAAAAAAGAGGGGTATGTGAAAAGTTGGTAAAAGCCACTGAATCAGTCGCTCAGGGAGAACGAGCTGCCGTGAATTTACAATTCATTAGCAGTATCAGTAATACAGTAATTTGTTCATGAAATATCTGATCAAATTGCACTTCATCAGGCTAGTTCTGAAACCAGTTTTATCGCCAGGTTTAGCTGAATCAACAACGTGCTGTGGTTCTATTTTGCAACACTTGTCACTGCATGCCCTGTATGGGGACAGAGAATGACTGTACACACTGACGGTAAGAGGCTTTTTCAGTTCTCAGGTTTCCTTCTTGCTTAAAGATGTCCCTGACATCTAGGTTATTCTGCATTTATCCTACCTTTAGACTGATCAATAAAAAACACGTTATGCAAATACAGCACAAACATCGCCATACAATAAACTCCTTTTGGCTATTTACACTGGGAAGCTGGGTTGCAACTGCAGATGCCTGGTGGAGCGGGTGTTAGATGGCTTTTGCTATGTCATTCTTCACAGTAACACTCATAGACCCCACAGCAGCAGCATGTGAGGGTGACAGTCAGCAGTGACACATTTTTCAGAGAAGATCTGAAGCTGAAAGGCTTTCTTACAAAACTCTCGCCCCCCACCCCCCCCCCCAAAAAAAAAAAAAAAAAAAATTAAGCACCGCTCACTACAATCCTCACTAGCCCTTGCAGGATTCTAGTGGCGAATGAGCCATATACATTACCAGCAATATACATCAAATTCAATTGAGAAAAAAAAAATGTGTAGGGCACATTTTTTCCCCGTTTGGCTTGTTTTGCTTGTTTGTTTGGCGTTGGTTTAGGTTCTTGTTGTTGTGGGGTTTTGGGGTGGGATTTTTTTGTTTTCTTACACAAGATGCTACCTAAATATGAAGCTACTACAGAATAATGGCAGCACAATACACGTCACGTCAGCTTCAGGGGTTGACTAAGCTGGAGCGATGAAAAAGTATATAAATCCCATTTTAAAAGATACACTGATAATGCAAAGGAAATTATATTACATTTAACTAATAATTTCTTCTATTTAAAAAGGCACAGAAGGAGGTAGGACAGTCATTTACCTCATATTTCACCCACATGACTTCCAGTTTTGTTCACATACAAAAATAACATCTATTATTTTTGCTTTATTTCCCTTGACCTAGCCAAGTTAAGGTAAATAAGTACCATATACTCCTCAGAGGTCTTGAAAAGACACAGCTGATAAATGGCCTGAGAACATTCACCGTATCTGATGGAATGCAATCCTCAATTAAATATAAATCACTCCAGGTATTCTTTTCCCCATTTCAAAGAAAACAACAAATATTAGAAAAACAGAACTGCTTCCCCTCGCTCATTCCAGCGCTTCCTCTCTGGAGCCAGCAATCCTGGGTGTTCCTCCAGCAGCTCAGCCCCAGCTGCGGGGCCACGGCACCCTGGGCTCCCAGCGCCTCTTACGCTGCCTGTGCCACATACAGCAGCACAGCCGTCGGGGACACGTGCAGAAGAGACCGTCCGAAATAAGAAAATCCTTCCACATGGTAACAGTGGCAAAACCAATGTGACTAATACAGAGGTATATCCAAATACCGCGATGTTTTAGGTAGGTAATCGGGTGCTGTCTCAAAGCCCGCGTTCAGCCGGTGGCACTCAGCCAGGACTTGTGTCATTTGCTGCAGCTCTGCCACCCGGCCAGCACGCTGCAGAAGAACAGCAAGTGATGGAGTCCCTAAATGGGCCGCTGCTGTCTGACCCAACAGCCTGCCTTTGATCGAGTACCAAACAAAGTAATAAATGAGTATTTCCTTCAATGGTATGGAAGAATTAACTGCTCAACTAGCCACACAAACCATGGCTTCTTTTTAAGCTCTAGGTGAACACCAACTAAAGCGTTTTTGTAAACCAACCCAGGTAGAGAAAACTCATCGTTTTCCATGATTTATTACAGAACACGCATTCACTCTGTCTTATAAACAGAAGTGCGGTTTCACAAACATCAGCATAGCTCACATCAGAAAGCCATAATTAGCTCCATTCATTGACGTATTCAGACAACGTAAATTACAGATCATGTTTAAGTATCTGTCCAACAAAATAGCTGAGCAACAATCCAAAACCAAAGGAATAACTGTTAATATATTCCATAGGTAGAGAGCTGCTATTTGTTACAGGAAATAAGGTATATGGTTTCAGTAATGATTGTTTTAACGGTCGCAGTCCCACACGTATGAGAAATTTATTCCACCACCGTATCCAGAGCACACGTGGTTCAGTGTCTTATAGCTCAACCGACTACAAAGCCCATCAGGTATGCATTGTGGACATAAACATACTTGCAGCCTTTGATGATTTCAGATAAAGACAGTGTAATACCCAACAGGGGCAAAACCCTTTCACGTTCCACGTTCTGATAAAACGGGATTTCCCAAATGACTATTACAGGGTCTTCACCTTTCCCCCGTGCCCCTTCTCCCTCCCAGCCCCACAGTTTGCACCCAGCCACAGCGTGGATGCGGCGTGTACACACACAGACCTAGACTGAAAGAGCCCGCATTACCCTCCCACTCATGACAATGACTCACCAAAACCATGGAGCTATACCTTAAACACAATCACATTTTAATGTTTCACCAAAAATTAACTCCTATTTAGATCACCCAAAAGTACCGGCTCTAAGGTTTGTCATTACCAAACTGTGTAAGCGCACAAAACGAGAATGCCACTCAATCTTTTATATAAATCAACTGGAAAACACAAGAAATTCTCTACTTCTTTTGAGAATGCCATAAAGCAAAATAGTTCACCTTTAGTCGGACGTCTGCATCAGCACTCACATTAATTTACTGGTGACATCCATAAACCACACACCTACAGAACACCCAGAACTAGTATTACCTGCAGGCATCAAGGATGCTAAACACTGTCTAGATCGAAACCTGGACGGATTGCACTGCCTGCTTTTGTTTCACTAAACACTCAAACACCACATTTAATTTTACTGTGCTTAGGATTTACATCTATGTTTGCAAAGACTGTCTTTGTTACGCTGACAATCAAATTCCCAGCCAGAAATAAAAGTGAATGGGAGAAAGTGGCAGGGATCTCAGGTAAGGATTCCCCCCCACCTGGGAACTCTGCCTCAAAATCCCTTTTAGTGTAAGACTTATGATACTTGGTTGAATTGCTGAAAGGGCTTGCTTAAGGGACTAAGTTACTCTTCTATGGACTATTTTGAGAGGACTGTAAATACACATACATTGAAAAAATCAGCTGCTTGTAATACACTAATACACACAATTATTAACTTGTTTTCCCTTTCATTCTCAGAATTACTTTCCTCAAAGCACTGGCACATGAGAGCACAGGGCAGGTGTGCATCCCATAAAGGTAAGAAGCACAGCAGCATTTGAGATTATGCAACTAGAATTTCAAACAACAGAATTTTTGAAGAATTGTTTTGATCGTAACTAAAAAGCAAACTGTGAGGACTGCCGGGTTCAGTTCTTACATCTGTGCTTTCAACGCTGAAATGCAACAGCAGGAATTGAAAGTTACAGTTTAAAGATGTCCCACGGTTATTAATCCAGAGACACCCTGACACAAGAGGAGGTAATGGCTCCTTTTGGAGATTACGTATTTAGAAAGTAGCATGCCGTAAAATCTGTACATTATCCTGTGCCTGCCAAGTAAACAATATTGTTATAAATCCTTATGAAAAAGTTGTTAATGTACATGCAGACCATGCATTTGAAAACTCAGTATTTAAATTGGTTTATTTTACCTAGGCAAAGGCACTAATGACCTTCATCATTTCTTGCTGTAAATTAAATGGGGTTTTTTCAGCTATAGAAAAGCAAGAATTCATCCTTAGAATTTTCCTTTTATCTTCTTTCCTCACATAGTCCAAGACTGTCATAAATACTTTGCACCTATACTTGAAGCCATCCTCAATCACCTTCTTCAAATATCTTAATCAATACTAAATAAATTATTGCATTTTTTCCCCCCAGTGGAGAAAAACACCTGTGTATTACATTTATGATTAACTCAAACCCTCATAGAGCCAACACTACCTGGGTGGGGAAGCATAAATTCCCCTTCGGAGCACAGCACTCAAATGACATTTTTTTAAGGGAAACTTCATGACCCACCTCCCGATTCCCAGTACACCGTGAACAGCCATTACAACACAACCTGGTTTGTACACCTCTAATTGACCTACTAAGTGGTATACGTGGGACCAGATACTACTTGGAACAGGGTATCAAAGATACTAGATAATCTCTAAACTACTTCTGTGAGTTCAGATTAGCAAAGGCAAAGTAAGTAATTTTCATACGTAAGCAGGAGAGTCTTCTTAATTTCTAAGCCAAAAGAAAAAAAAGTCAAAGAAGTGTGATGGAGAACCAGGGCCATGCTCTGCCAGGGAAACAAGTACAGCCACGGCTACGCATCACCAGCAAACTGGATTACTCTTCCACAGACTTTGTTCCTTTGCCTTCTCTTTGTAATGGTTTCAACAGATTTACAGAAGTTGACATGAATTTGCTGCTGATATTGAAAAAAAAAAAAAAACAACAAAAAATCTCTTCACAAAAAGTTCTAACATTATTTTGGATAGCTCTTCAGCCAGTAACAAGTCCTTTCTGGAAAATAAAATAACTTTTAAAAAAAGAGAGTAGAGATCTAGTATGACAGTATAACCTGAAAATGCAAAATTAGCAACTGTATTTGATAGAAAATTAGTTATTCTGATTTAACAGTTAATTATACGCTCCCATTTGCCATATAATTCAAAAACCCAGAATAACGATAACTTACTTTAACACAGAGGCTGCTAATGTTATTTAATGGTATTAATTAATTTTCATTAATTAATGGTTTTATATCCAACTCATTTGGACCGTGTTTACAGTGCTGGAGGGCTAAAGACAGTTTACAAGACTCATCTTTTCCAGTAGTGTACCTATTACTATAAATTTGGTAATAGTGATGATCTTGAAGGCTTACATTAGATTTAAATAGATGAAGGATACTTGATTTAGAATCTCTCTGAGTGGAGAGGGAACTAATAGGTGTGGTAATGGGAGATGTAGCGCTATTTTTAAACTTGACAGGAGACATATTAGTTGCTAGTTCCCTATTATAGAAAAAGCACCAGTCTGGTAATAATGGGCTGGCATCTTGAAATTCCTCCGATTTATTAGGAAGATGATGAGAAATGTGTTCCACACATTCTGGGCTTCAGACCAGTTTCTGTATAGAAAGGTAAGCATTACAACCTGCATTCATAGCCAGTTTAAGAACATACATATACACTCAAAAAAATTACTTGTAAATAATTTTATTTGAAAGACTTAGTTTATTGTTCATTATTAGCTAATTGATTAAAAGACAAACACACTTGTTAGAAGCCATCATTAGTTGCTCTGAGAGATAACAGAATTGCCCTAAATCAAAAAGTTGGTTTGTTTTCTACAGCAAATTTAAAGTAATAAAACCTTAAATTATGAATAGTAAATCACTCTCATCATAGAAATTCATTATTTAGCACTTAAAAAAGACTCTGCTTGTAGAAAAGGTGGAACTGCAAGAGTTAATTTAAAGATTAAATTAAACATTAGGCTTGGTAGCCTGAGATGTTTGGCAGCAACTTTTGAGTGGGCACAAGCCAGATTTATTTTACAGTCAGAAACTATCCATTTGAATATGTGATGAAAGGATCTGTATCTTCAGTCACACCTTGAGTCAACAAAAAGGATGGGATGAGTTCTACTGTCAAATGGAGTTCAACTGTGAAATCCGGGAGGAGTCCCACACAGAGGAGCATTCCTGAGGGACAGATATGTGAACGTCCCAACACGTGCCGGTAAGGTTACTTCAAAATGAAATTCAATCATGATGGAAAAACGGACTTCAAAATGTGTGCCAAATATATCTGCCACGTTAATTCACCTAGACACCTGCAACACAAGCAATTTGAAAGTCCTAATCATGAAGATTTTGCCAAGCTACAAAACTCTTCACCAAGTGAGGAAAATAAATCATCAGGTTTCCATTTGTTTATAAGAAGCAACATTCAAGTATTAGACCCTTACGACAGTTTGGATATGATGGTCTTGTGATTAATGAAGTAACCTCAAGGCTGCAAAGTTACCTGCACTAAAAAGTCCTTCATTTTAACTAAAAAGTACTAGAACTCAAAAGGAGAAATATTTTTCGGTCTTCCATTTGCCCACCTCTTGTCTTCTCTGGAGAGCTGAACCAATGCTTCATACTATGAATCTATGAGAACAGAAATACATCTCATTAATTTCTGTCCAGTCAGCACCATGCTATCTCTTTCAGAAACCGCTTGAAAGCTCCGATTCAATAATAAACATCACAGAACACTGAATGAGGACTTTATATGGTGCTAAACTTATTTTTCCATTTTAAGAATATTTACATCCTATTTCCAACCTGACACACAGAAGATATGTTAACCACATCAATTTATAAATCCAGCGCAATGCGAGTTGCCAATTTGATTTTAGTGGTACAGCCCCACTTTTCCTGTAAATAACTTCCCTACGAAGTTTTGGCTAAGCCCTCCGAAAGGGCAATAGCAGTATTAAAGGCCCCGGAGTACGACCAAAGTGCTTTCTGACAGCTCACTGCAAGTGTTCCCCAACATCTCTGCTGATTCAAAAGTAGCAAACCTTGTTTCAATTCTGTTGTCTGCTGAGCTGGCAGAATACTTCCAAGGATTTGCTTAAAACAATGAAGAAAAGCATATTCACACATTTTCTTTGACTGCAAGCATGAGGAAGTTAAGGGGTCTACCTCCTCCACTGGGAAGTATCTATGGATACACACATCACAGAAAGCTGAAAAATATTGACATGAGTTAAATAAAGATGTCTGTTATCATCTGTCAATTGAAATGGTGAGCCTTTCAGGAAATATTTTTTGCATCAAGAAAAGCAATACACAAGAATCTCAAAACAATCTGTTTTGGAAGGCTATTTTGGTTATTTTGTAAACAAGTTTAAGTTCTGAGCTGATGTTTTTAAAAAAATAATATTAATGTCTGGGAGAGACCTTAACAGACATGAAACGAGCGTGGCCCTTTTAGCACTGCCACTGATAACAGCGAGGCAAGGACATGTAAAGAGGACATCAGGATGTAAATTTTTTCCTTGAACATTATCAGATGGCTGGTATTAGAAAAGCGCCTTGAAAATCATCACCATTAGAAAGCCTATGCCTTAAACAATGTTGCTTTTGTTGCACATAAAAATCTGGATGTAGCACGTGATCTGCACTGTAGTCTCTAACAAAAGAAGAGTTAAAACCAGGAGGGTTTTGTTTTACTTCATTATAAATCATTAAGATCTTAGTAGAACTCGCTTAGGATTTCAGCTTTAGTGTCACTTGAGAATCACTTCACCTACCAAAAAAAAAAAAAAAAAAAAAAGGCAGCCTTTACCCTGCTTAAGTCAACTGGCCACACTCATAAAACTTTCCTCCTAAAATCTGAAATCCCTTATCAAAATCAAACATCCTGGTCAACAAAACCAAAATGACCCTGTCCTTCATCAGCTACTTCACCTTGAACCACCAGAGGACCTGCAGAACCTAGCACACTTCCCCTGCAACCTGGGACAATGCAAAGAACATTAAATATGGTTTATGATGGCCACAACCACCGGGATGCAGAGAAAAACACCTTCACTGCAGAGCTCAGAGCCAAAAAACTATTTTAAGGTCATTACCAGAAGATCCTAACTCTTAAAAGTTTAGTTGGCTATTAGTAGGTGCTCTTACTGATGGTATGAAATGCCAGGAACACCATTACAAGCCAACATGAGAAACCATTTACACCTCATGCATGCAAGGTCTGTGCTTAATATTCCCACTTCTTCATTTCAAAGTCACAAAGATCACAAGTTTCACCAGCAAGTTAAAGATCTGTTCCGACTCATATTAAAGACTTAAGGGTTGTGCAGTTACTCTGGCCATTGGGAAATTTTTGGCAACGCCATCAGTTAAGCGTTCACAGCAGCCATAAGCAGCTCCTGGAGGCCTTAAGAGCAGCAGCACATGGACAGCTTGGAAATACCTCTAAAATAAAGGCAGCAGTTATCTCTGAGAGTCTTCCGCAGGCAATCAGGCTCAAAGCAATGCTACAGCTAAAGCCTTTGACATTTTTTCACGACGTATTTTTCATTACAGGTTGTTGGTTTTTTTTCATATTCGAAGAATAGTCAATTGTGAAGCTTAAGACATTGAGAAAACACACCAGGTACTCGTCAGGTCTCCAAAGAGTCTTAGCAACTGCTCGGCAGAAGTGACATGGATGCGCCAGCACTCCTGCAAGGTCTGCAGTGTTCATGGTTGCCCTAGATGAAAGCCGTGAATGCTTTTGCTGGGAAGGCTTTCAACCCAAACACACCACTAAAACATTCTTGCCTGTTAACCAAGCCACACAATAAAAATACTTCAATAGAATCATTTATATAAATTAAAATTTTGAAATTGAAAAATAAAAAAACAAGCAATTTTTAATTGCTTCTGTCTTTGCTAGAACTCCAATGAATTCTGGTAGTTTTAAAGAAGTTTTAGGGTTGGATTCCAGATGATAAAAAAAAAAAAAAAAAAAAAAAGGGAAATAGTGAACCACTGTCACCTTCATTTTCACCTTTTCTTGGCGGTATATTGGAAGTTGCTCCATGACCCAGGGAAGCTAGCACGCACTTACTGAGCCACAACGGAATATACAGATGCTGCATTTTTTCTGTGCTGGGGTGGTGGCTCTGGACACCACCATACTTTGCCATTTTTAGAAAAAAAACATCCAAACAAGTGCTTTGCTTGAGATAATGTTAAACCTATCATGAGTCATCTATGTTGAGATTTTCAAAAGTCACTTTCATAAAATGGGATTGAATTTAAAAGTGGTGTTACATGGATCTTATCTCACTGCAGAGTAAACAACTCTGATCTTTCTGATCTTTTCAGATCTTATTTTCCCATCACTGTTTAAGTAGAAGTTGGTCCCACAAGTATCAGTTATCTGTAGATTCTTGAAGGTGCTGTATAAAACTGGTGTAGCCCCACATTTAACGCAGAGATACCTCTGGAAGACACTTCACTTTCCCAATTTGAATACAGGAGACATAATTAAAATGTATTTAAGAGAGAGGGGAAGGGGCAGGGAAGAGTAAATTGCCTCCAGCATACATCCAGTAGAAAATAACACAGAGTACCCAAATTAAGCAGTGGCAGTACTCTGAGAAAAGGAGTTATTTCCACCTATCTGCATCGATCATGCCTTAGTTCGCTTCCGCTGAAGAGAACTTAATCCAAAGTCTGCCTGTTCATTTCAAAGTGGTTAAGAATCCATTTGTGAGGTACATTCAAAATGTGCTAAGATGAACAAAATCTGTTTTGCATGCCAATATCCTTGGAGAGGGCAATATTCATGCAAGATGATTCAAGCTACTCTGAAGAGTTGCAGCACTCTGCCTTCCCATTGAAGCTCTGAATGAGTATGGACAAGAGAGATCCATAAATGATTTTTCCTGGAGTCTATACACAGTGGTTTCTTAACACTCATGGAAGCATTTTCTTGGGCATTAACAGAATGACTTAGAAAAGTCTGCTTTTTTCTTTAAAGCTGTTTTTCTTTTCAAGCTGTGTAACACCACTTGATATTTAATGTACATTCAACTCACATGAGCTACTCAACCAAGCACCAGGCTTTGGCATACTGAAGGTGTGTAATGGTTGACTAACAAACGTAGACCATTTCACGTGTTTGTGCTTATTTACAAATACCACTTACATACTGCTGACATTTATAATGGCACCTGTGATGTTGCTGACACACCACTATGTTTGTAAAGTTTGCAACTACAGGCAGAGTCAATTCTAAGAAACTTGCTGGTGAATATACACAGCATTTCCTTTGACTGTAACTAGAAAAGTTATTTTGACTATTTCCTATTCAGATAGGAAAAAAGCTTCAAAATCAAGGTTTAGGCAAGGCTGACCCCCCCACTGATTTTCTTGTGGCTCAACACTAGTTCAATTACTTTTGCCAACAAATCTCTCAAAAATTTTCTCCTGACCATATTACTGGGTTCCTTAAATTATACCGCAGACACTTACTCATACACACACAGGATTTCATATATTTGTTACTATTATTGTTGCCTACTGACTTTTTACTCCAAAGTCCACGACTTCCAAATACAGCACTTCAGCCCTTCCAGAAACCTTGACACAATGTTTGATGACAGAAGTACCTAGTTTGGTTTTGTATACGTAGGTAAACTATAAAGAATTCACCTTACAATAGAGGCAGAAAGGGAATGTGGATGAATTATTCAACTTTTCAAAGTCAAAGGTGTCCTAAACTATCTTTAAACAAAACACTAGATCGATGTACACATTCAAATTAACAAGCTAACTGTAAATAAATGCTGGGATTCAATAAACCTAATAATTACATAACTTCTAACCAAACATTTCTAATAAATTTTGTTGTTTAAAGCCTATTTAAACAAAAGTAAGCGTTCTATCTCCTCCCTTCAACCCCAAAATCATACCACATCTTCTGCCTGGTGTTCTCCCATTATTAGCTGCAAGTGGTTTCATTTACCTGCTTTCATCCAAAAATGCTGAAGGTAACAGAATCACGACTGGTTTGGAAGGGACCTCAAAGCCCACCCAGTTCCCACCCCTGCCCCGGGCAGGGACCCCCCCCAGCCCAGGCTGCTCCCAGCCCCATCCAGCCTGGCCTGGAGCACTGCCAGGGATGGGGCACCCACAGCTGCTCTGGGCAGCCTGGCCCACCGCCTCGCCGCCCTCACGGGGAGAGGTTCTTCCTGATCTCTGACCTGCATCTGCCCTCTCTGCGCTCAAAGCCACCCCCGTGCCCTGTCACACGTGCCCCTGTAAGAAGCCCCCCCCCCAGCTTTCCTGCCGGCCCCTTCAGGTGCTGGGAGCTGCTCTAAGGCCCCCCCCGGAGCCTGCTCTTCTCCAGGCTGAACAGCCCCAGCTCTCCCAGCCCGGCTTCCTAGAAGCTTAAACATTAATTAAACCTCACAGCACTCCTGTGAGGTACGTAGGTATTGTTATTTCTATTTCAAAGACAAGAAAACTTGAACTAAAATTATGATTTGCACAATTTTCAAACAGTAATTTTATAGTAAAGCCAAAGGAGCAGCGACTCCTGCATCCCTACTTCCAGCCACCACAATGCACTTTCTTTTACATCTGCAGGACTTTACTTGCCATTTTGCCAGACGTGGAAAAAAGTTCTGAGCAGTGTCAGTTTTACCTTAGCATGAGTCCTTGTAAGAAAATACAGACAAATACAGATTCTACCCAGATTGTACTTTCATTATTCCATTAATTTTTTTAAAAACTAAAAATGAGACATGATTTTGTGTCCTCTACTAATATCATTCTTCATCTGGCTTGCTGATGAATTCCATCTTCAAAAGAAAAACCCATACCTCTTGAAACCATATGAATTGTTTCTCATATGACTGAATCCCCAGCTTCCTCTTTTGATTTACATTTCTTAACATATTCTATTTTGTTTCCTAGTCTTTTACTTTCTTTTCTAATTGCTTACTGTCATACTTACCTACATCATCTTTTTTCTTCTTTAAGCTTTTTCAATGATGCAATATAATCTACAAAAGGTAGACTTACATATTAACTACTACCCCCATGAGCCGTGTATCAAATTTTCCTGTCTCCAACTAGTCTCACTTCCAACTTTTTTCCTGTGTAAGGGTATGTCCACTGCATGTCCGATCTGATAGGTCTACAGCCTCAAATGGTTTTCTCTTTCCCTATCATGCTCCATTCCTCATTAGGAAAACTGCAATTTCAATACAGGTCTGTCTTTGCTGTTCCAGAAGCAAGGCTTTCTGACTCCCTTACCTTATTTTCCTTGTCTTAATTTCCAGTCTCGCTTCCCTGCCTGTCGATTTTTCCCCACTCAAATGGTCTCAAACACCTTTACAGTCTCTTTCTTCCTCCTCCATCTTTACCACATCAAATCCAAAGTTTTTCTCTTCACCTCTGATTTCCCCCCCCACCCCCATTAGACTCAAGGCGCGTTTCATCCCCTTCTCATTTTCGTTAGACTTGCTCGGTACATCTCAACTTCCCATCAGAAAAAGAGAACGGCTTTTAACGTGTTGCCAAGAAGTCATCCGTTGGTTTTGATCAATTCTACTCCATATGCTCTTCCCAATCTCCCCAGTCTTCCGTTCTTTTCCTCTCACTTCCAGCCCCTGCTCATGAATACTAAGGCTATTAATATTCTTCTACACCTATTCTGCACATGCTCCTCTAAGCCTACCTTCCAACCTTTGGTTTTCTACACTTCTCCCACCTTCTGTCCATGTCCTCTCCTGCAAGCACTACAAGTTGAGACCCTGAACACATCTTACACATCTACAAATCTCCCTGTACCATGAGCCAGACTGTCCCATACAGGTAAAACTGCTTCAGCGATGGTTTCCATTAGTCCAAGAAGCACGAGTGTTCAGCCTTGTTTTTAAAAATGCTAAATTTCACTTTGTGAAGAGACTTGCTGAAAAAGCTGCAATCCTCAAAATCAGCCAAAGAATTTTGTGTATTTCCACAAAACTGACAAATCCGTAGTCTATAGAAGTGGCAGTCTCCAACTTTGCTGTTTTACAAACTAAGCTTGCATTGTTAATAACCGTTTCCGAATGGACATGCACACCGCTCAAGTTACGAAAACAGCTATTAAAAGACAAGCAGATTAAATACTTTATTTTACAAAATATTTCTTACATTTTTGTTGAAGTTATATGATTTTCTATGACTTTTTTTTCATTTCTCTTGTTTTGGAATCTGCACAAAAATTAGGTCTTTTCTTTAAAACCATAAAAGTTAGTGTATCTTGTTTGTACCGCTTGCTCTAATGAAGTGAGTCTACACTTGCCAGCATACAATAAAAATTGGTAGTTTTGTTATTCACATACTCTCTGCAAGTGGCCACTCACAGGCTCCGAGAACTGCCCTCATCATATGGAAGATGCAACAAGTGTTCAATCGCTGTTTTCTCTTTCAGCTCTCAAAATTACAGCTGGATTCTTCAAGCATTACGCATGGTTTCTTGCATTTCAAAGCTTCTGCACTACTTGGATTGCAAGAAGCACAAGTTCTGCCCCCAGATACTTTCTTGATCCCACTGATTCCATGCCAAGAGCCACAAAAGTATAGAATGGAAGTAAGATGACGCTTGTTTCACTGTATACACTGATCAGCATAAACAGCATCCCCTCGATCATACTTCAGTTGTGCAGGATCTGTATCTGCTTCTACAGCACACAAACCCAGCGTATTCCTTTTCCATCATTCCACAAAGATGAAGCTGCAAAACCTACTAAGCAAAATATGTTATCACACATGCTTAGGAGTACAAAAAGCCAGTGTAAGGAAGATTATGGAGCTCCAGTAGCTTTTTGCTGTTTAGTTACTGTCATACTATTTAAATTCATGAGTTTAAGTTATTCCACAATAGCAAACTATCTGCTGGGAAGAAGTAGATGCACTATTGGTTACTAGTTTCCATTCTGGGAAAACTTCCTGAAGCCCTCTCTATTTCTGCAGGCATAAAAAAGGCTGAGAGTTTTTATTTAATCTCTGCAGGCAAAAAAAAGTTGCGTTTCTCCCTTTCTCATATCCCCTAAGGTTACCCATTCCTTTGCATTCAGCTAGTAATAGAAAAAAATATCTCAAATCCTTTGAAAACTTCAGATACGCAGTACAGATCAATAACTTCCATTATAAGGGGCCTCTCACAGCACATTACTCTCACTCTCCACTGCTGTTACTCACTTCTTGCTTGATTCCTGTTTTGGGTTTGTTTTTTTTTTTGTTATTATTTTAGTGATTTATATCCAAAGCCATGAATGATGTGAGCCTTGTCTAACACAGAAACTGCCACTAAAGAGCAAACGCTCTCTAATGCTTAAAAACAGGTTGGGATGCACAGAAAATCAGTTTCAGTGAGACTCCTACTCCTTTACATTCTCCTCTTTAGATGTGTCAACCCTGTCTTCCTTGAGCACAGCCACTTTTCCCAGATAGCTTCTTATGCTGAGACAACAGGAAAAAAAAAATTGCTCCTGAAACTGATTAATTTTTAACTCTTCATTACATTTTAAAAAAAATGTTTGCCTCTGTAATAAATGCTTTGTTTTGCAAGGACTACAATAAATTACCCTCTCTGTAGTATAAGAAAATCCAGACCAAGACTTGGTTCTGCTCTTCTAAAGCCCCGCACCAGGCAACATCAGACCGAAGTGTGAGAACAAGCTTCTCAGGCATCAGAGAAACACCGGGAACATCAGACGCCGAAAGGCGTGTAGGTGTATTAGCAGTCCTACCATCCATCTGTCAGAAATCTTCGATGTTCCTGCACATCACCCACTGGCAGAGCTGTCTGCCAAGCAAAAATATTATGAAATGTTCATTATATACTCAAATCTCCCCTCTCTTCCCGGGGAGGAAATGGAAAAACCTGTCCCTACACACACACACACATACTCACAGTTGTTACCAAGAAATGCTGAAAGACTTTCAAATTCACTCAGAAAGAAAATCTACCAAGAGACCAGGACTGTGAATTTAGATATATTTTAGCAAACTTCACTTACCAGAGGATATACTGACTTTTAGTTCACATATATCTCATTTTTTAAGGTACGTTAAAGACCGAGTTTACAATTAACTGAACAGACAGCGTACAAAAGGCTTTTAGAACTACACCATATGGTCGAGGGAAAGGAACAATCTGGACTATCCACATTTCAATCTGCAGGCTTGTCCACCTCTATAACACATTGTATTGCTGTAATAAAATATTAAGATAGAAATGTAAAAGTGAAAATAATCTATCTTTTGCACTACCAGGGAACAAGGCATCCCACAGTCTAGTGCGTTTATTAAATATTTTAAGTTTTATGATTTTGGCATGCTGAATCAGATATAGTCAATAAAATTCCCAATTCATTTAAAACAGTATTTCCAGAAGGATACGGGTGGGTATTCATCTTGTGCTTCAGGGAAATAAAAAAATACCAGTTTACATGGGGTATACTGGCAGCAGTTTATGTAACAGATGACACATTCTTGGAAATCAAATAAAAGCAGAGAGAAAATACCCATTGTTGCTTAGTGAACGACTAATCACATGGTCACAGCTGGAACCAGTGTAAATCATTCATTAATAAAATTCTGTTGTAGTAGTCACTTTTTTTCTGCTTTTCAAACGTCAATAGAAAACCCCCACCAACCTCTTTCAATTCTTTGCAGAAAGGATACACTTGTAACTATTCCATAATCACTATTAAACTTACTACATCTTTGCAGAAAACAAAATGTCTACAACGAAGGCGTTCTTGGCACTAAGGGAAAAAATAAATACTTATGTATTTTATAGATAAGCCCAGAACATAGTCCAAAAAGACACTTGCTATACTTACAGGTACTGGCCTGACTTCAGCTTGCACAGAATCCAAATCTTGAGAAAACTCAGCTGAAGTCTTTTGTAGAGCACATTTTATCATGTAAAGGAATATAAACAGCTTTAAGAGTCATATCCCTCAATAGGCATATGAGTTTACACTAGGAAGTTGCACCAGATTAAATGCAGACACTACAGAAAAAGATCACGTAATCCATAATTACATACTCTGTTGGATATAGGTATCATAGACTCATGGTCAACTCTGCTTTGAGCAAGACTTTGGACTAGATGGCCTCCAAAAATCCCTCCCAACCTGAACTATCCTACAATGCCATGTCCTTTCACACCATAGAGTTCTCCTTTTTTGAGTTCTGACCCTTATTTTCTCTTGCACTTAAAAAAAACAACAAACAACTATTTCAAGTTTTGTGTTTCATTGTCTCCACTAGCAAGAAAAAAAACCCTCATACAAATCTACCTGACTTTGCAGATAGCAAGTTATTAAATCACAAAAATCAGATCATCCTCTGCAATTATTTTGAAAGCAACCTCCTGCTATATCAGTGTTGGTGGGGTCATTGTTCTGCTTACAATGCTACAGGGTAAGAGGCCTGTTTTTCTTATCACTTTGCAGAAACTACTGAGAACAGTGAATATAAAGTCCATCATCCGATGCTTTAAACTGTAATATAAAGCAAACGGGATAGGTTTTTCTTTCAGTCTGGAGAAAAACCAAAAGTCATACCACTCCTCATCATTCAGCGCAATCACTGCAAGAACAGAGCATTTAAAATTGTCGAGTTCCTTTAATTGAAAGGTTTCTTTGAATTTAAAAGCTAAAAATGTATTATCTCCCTCATTCTGTGCCTACTAAGCAGTCTGAGCAAAGACTTAAAGCATCCTGGCTTGATAGGATATCTGGGTTTTATTGTCGAGCCTGCTAAGGACTTCTCAAATCTCTATCGAGCCCCACACCCCTGAAATACGGCTGTGTAAGCCCTGTACAGCCAGTGGGAATGCTCAAGTGTAGAGTTCAACACATGCTTACGTTTTTGCACAATCAAAGGCTCAACTGCTCTGCTCTTCAGTTTACTGTGGTTATTCCTACCTCACAGTGACATCCTCAGTAAAGAGAGACACTTTATATGAAAATGGTTAATACTAAAAAAAAGAAAACCCCAGTATTCTAGTAATTAACTTGAAGTGGTATGAAGTGACAGTTCAAAGCACCGTCTTCTGCTAATAGCATTACTTACATACAGGAGGAAATCACTACCTAAGAGAACTAGAATATACAAATCCAGTGTAACAACTTTGTCAAATTTGGAAACAAGACCCCCAAATTTCCTGCTTCTATGTTAGCAATTACCTGTATTCTCTTTGTCAGAACAGGTAAAAACTGCAGGCAGGTGTGTGAATTGAGTACTTAAGCGCTAAAGAAAACATAAGTAAATCTGTAACTAAAGAAAAGCAACAGCAGAAAAGCATGAATTCTCACGCATGTATAATCCACGATGCAGACAGGCATTTTTTTTATGCAAGATAACCATTTTCCACTCTTCCTCTCTTACAAGCAATAAAAATACTGCTTTTTTTTTTTTCTTCTTAGCAACAGAAAAATTGCAGTAAAGCAGATATCGTCACTGGACAGGATACACAGGTTAAGTTTAATTCATGTTGTTCGGTAACGTGTTTCCATTTCAATATTTTTTTTTTTTTTTAATTTAAACAAAATCTGTTGAGGAGTATAGCTGACCAGCTTATGACTTTAAAAGAACTTTTGTAGAAGAATTAACTACTATAATTATCTATCTGATCAAAGGAGGCTGCCACGACGCCCAGGAAGGGCAGCCAGGCACCTCGCTCTTCCCATCACGGAGCCTGCCAGACATCCTGCTCGTCAGAACTCTGTCCAAAGGGCTTTGAAACATAATGAAAACAGGCCTAGGAGGACTCCTCCATACGCCTCCCACAAAACACTTGATTTTCTTCTTCACTTGTCTGCTTCTAGATGAAATGTAAAGAAAAAAACAGTTACAAATTCGGGGGGGGGGGGGAGGCGGGGGGAAAGGTCCATCAAATCAAACTCTGGCATGCTTCCCGTGCCCACACACTCCATTCTCCTTGAAGCTCTACCACGTACACCTGATGGGTATTACGCCACGGGTTGTTTTTGCGTTGTTTTTTTAAACCTGCTGCTAACACCTTATTTCTTCTGACACCAGTATCCATCAGAAGAACAACAACTAAATGATTGTAATGGTTTCCCCACCTAATCGTCATTACCCAGCAGCTACGCCAGGCCCCGGTGATGCCGCAGCTTCACCACCAGGAACAGGTCCCCGCAACCAACTCGGCACTGTCCACCTGGGCATGTGGCAACCATCAGGAAAGGCAAACGGCATTAAAAAAAAAAAAAAAAAAAAAAAAAAATCGAACTTTTGAAAATAGACAGCTATTAATCATTTTTCCTCACTGGAAGCCCTTGTTCAAAGCTCTAGGTAGAGTAGTTCTTTCAAACAAAGCATGACATGGTAAAAAAGCCCAGTATTTAGTTTAGCCAGGAGACAAATATGACAGATATAAGCTAATGTTAATGCTACAAAAGCTAAGATTTATCTTTACTAATCCCTCCCAATGAAAACAATAGGACAGAATTTTTAAATGACAAATTTAAGAGGAGGGTGCTTGTTTTAGGGAGGTATGAAAAGGCGAGAGAGGGAGGTGCACGAGGAAGGCTACAGCCACCTCACCTGGAAAGCTGCAATTTATTTTGATCAGCTCCATTTAGATCGGTGTAACAACTTTCTCATTTAGATAAGCATCAGGATTATTAATTTCAGTGGGTATCACCTGAGCATGCCCAAGAAACACAAGTTCAGGCATTTAAACTTCCAGGCTGATTTACACTTTGAAGTCAGAAGCCATAGTAGTCTAATGTGTCTCTACTGAAAGGTAACAGAGCAAGTTTATTTATTTAGTTTAGATCATTAAGGTATAAAAGTCCTCACCACAGTTACGCAAACGAAGATAAAAGTTATTCGTAGAAAAGGAATAAATGTTTCCAAAGCATGTTGTTCCTCTGCAGCAGAAATCACTGCAGAAAGAATGCTGCTCCTGGAGGAGAGAAAGGATCATAAAACTGCACCAAGAGCAAATTCCATACTGAAGCGAGAAGTTGATTAATATTTTTGACAATAACAGAATAAAAAGGGGCTGGGCTTAACCTAATAGCTATTTTACAACGTAAATTTTATTAAACTAGTATTTTATTTTGTAATTGTGTATTGAAATGTGTCCCACATTAGGCAATAAAGAGCTTTTACGTAAACATTTTGTCGTCTTTAACAAGACAAATCTTTAACACCAACTGCAAGTACCAAAGCTTTCTCTTACTCAAATGCTTTCAGATTATTTTTTTCTCCTCCCATTTCACTCAAAATATGTGAACTTGGATGCCTATGACTAGCACATAAACCTGAATTATGGCATTTAAATCCATTCATTAAAAGCTAAGCACTCAAATGGTCTGAAGGCAGAAGTTCAAGCAAAAGCAACCACTCCCTCGACCAGGACCAGCGAGCATCTACTCCATAGGTCAAACCCCCAGAGGTTAGGACTGAGAGTGTCTGAAATTCAAGTCTTAATTCTTCTGGTTTTAAGGTGACACATTGCTACTCTCCTCTTCCCCACCACGGCCTGCAGCTCTGTGATTTTCCATGAGGTTGGTGAGGTTTCTTTGAAAAACCAAAACCAAGTGGCAAGCTCACATGCCGGGTACAGGAGGGTGCTCTCAAAACGCTCACAGCATCACTTTTCATCTTCTAAGACATAAATTCATGTGATCTTTTAACAACTATTTATTTCACACCAAACCAGATATCTCCCTAAAGCCTACCAATACAGCCTGCAGGCATATTTCTTAAATAAAAGTACTGAATCCTTGTATACTTAAAATTAGCATAGCAAAGGGATGAATCAACTATCACAGAAGTAGTAACACTGTGCAGCAACAGCACACCTCTTGCAGAAGGAAAAAAAACCACTGAAAAACAACCCTGTTTAGCGGGTTTGGGTGGGACTCCACACCAAGTGTACTACTTCACATTTCACAACTGTGAAATACTGTATTCTTGCAGAACTAGGAAAAGCACAACTGCTGTTCAAGCTATTCAACACATCAGCTATGCTCGTGCAATTTATACTTTGCATATGTAAACCACAACATCTCTTTACTTGTACATTTTATTTCTGCTTAAAGGTTAATGACATTGTATACTATCAATTCAACTAAATTCAGTTAGTAAGACAATCCTTTTTTGGAATATTTCAGATAGTTTCCTGTATCATATATATGATACAATTCTGCTGAGAACAGAAGTATTTCTGCCTTCAGATGCTCCAGGTTAAACAGAGATGGTTCAGGTTAAAAAAAAAAATATCTAGCAAACTACGGGATTTCCAGTAGCACCTACATTAAATGATATATCAATACATCTTTTTTAAAAAAAATTCTAAGGTGTTATATCAGGACTGCATTTGACAGAATTAAATCAGTCTGTTGCCCTGGCTGTGTTTAACCATTCAGAATATGAGTAGTTATATTTGAAAGCAGGGAATGAAGCCCCCCAAAAATTAAGATGCGAATTCTGCACACCACTTTAGCACGCAAAAGTAACTTTATTGTACCTAAAGAACAAGAAACAGGTAAGTAGCAGAGGGAAATCCAGCAGGAAAGCTCCTGCTCACCTGCTCATTCAAAAAGTATTGAAGGTCAAATTAACTCTTTCTGCACTAATGGATCACAATTAAAGCTTTTCTAAAACTACTAGAGATCTACTGAAAAACTGTGATGGAGGCTTTCAATGCATGATACATTCATTATCTCCTGAGATGTATAAAAATTCTGAACTGCTACACAGCAGAACACAAGCTAAAAGCCAGTTGGCTTAAAATGTTGTAAGAAAAAGCTGTTTTCCAGAAAGGCACATGGCTGACACAGGGCTGCTTGTAATCAAAGTGCTCAAGCCTTTGGTTACAAGAGCTATATTTTAAAAATCACACTGGGCCTGCTTCTGCCAGCCTCCCTCAAGCCAAGAGCTGCACCTCCCCACACTTGAGCTCTCAGAGCTGGGCACACGTGGAATATTGTATATCCTTCCACAACAGATAACGCGCGATGGCTTCACGTGTTCAAAACACGACACAGCTTTAATGTTTACTCCCTATATGAAGCCACCAGCACCATCCTATGCAAGCAATGGTGCAATGTAATCTCCTAAACGGTGCCATGACAACTAATGTAATTATAGCGAAATAGTATTAGCTATATTTATATTGGGGATAGTCTTACCACAGTTCTTAAAGACCTGTTCTGCTGCTCAGGAATTAGCCATATCTCCTCAGCCCTGTAACAGTGTAATTAGTCATTTTGACATTTTGCCTTCTGCAGTGACTAACAAACTCCTCCCACTCTTCCAATTCAGTGCAGATAGCTCAGATTTAAATTGGTTTAAATATGGTCCAGGTAATATATACCCACATGATCTCATTTTTTCCTAATACCTTATTTTATTTCACTGCAACAAACAAAATTATGTGTTCCCCCCCCCACTCCCAAGTGGAAATCTCGTTTTCTGCTAAGCACAAATCAAACCTGGAAACTCAAAGATCTTCCATAGTAAGATTTCACGTTAACAACTTCCAGCTAAAAAAAAAAAAGTTTTACTCCTTTCCCTCCAAAGCCAGCCAATACAAGGTCACCCCCCAGCTCACCATGTCCTCACCAGTCAGCAAGCCTCTGGCCCAGACAGGCCCTGCACAAACCCTTTTTTTTTTACTGTATTTTTTTTTCCCAGTTTTGCCATATTTACAGCCACATGCAATGAAACACCCAGACTTCTGCAGTAACTAAATGGTTAAACTGTTCACAGTTTACATGCATGTGCTCTAAAACACACATGGTGCAAATTAACCAGAAATACATCTATCCTGTGTGAACCTGCAATAATTATTTAAATTATTATTTTAAATTTTATTTAAATCACATAGTTCTTACAACTGCAGTTTTAAGAAACAGCACCGGTGGCTGCTGTACCAGAATGCCAAAGAAAGTAGATTCTAGTCAAATATTTTCTTTTGACTGAAGTGCAAACTGCATGAGCTGAATGTGTATCAGCTAATTAGCAAAGCAGGTATCTACAAGCTGTGGGTAACTCCTCACTCTGTAAGCTACCTAACAGCAGATACTTCACTACTTTTAAAAACCATCATCCCAGAAGCGTGACAGAAGCAACCGAATCACATTCAGCCAACAAAATATGAAGATATTTTCAGAGATGCTCTTACTGTTTATTATTAATACTGAAGTGGAAGTTAGCACTTAAAATATTTTGAAGAACTACCCTTACTTTTGTATTGAAATCACTGGAGGTATGATTACGGCATGCAAATCCCTTTAGACTAAATGCCTTCATCAAAACATAGGTACATTAAAAATTGAATGGGCATAAACAACTCCAGCAGCTTGGAGCCTGAGTTGGTATCGCAGTGATCTTTGCAATTCATAAACATCAACACTTGGGCTAGTTTGCATGGGAATACAAGCAACTAATTATCATCCTTAGCTTAAGGGCACGTATACTGTGCTCTACAGGTATCGCCACTGCTTTTTGCCTAATGTATTGCCTCTTGAAGTCTTTCAATATACGAACTTGCTGATATACACTAAAGCATTTCCAGTGTCACCAAAGTGCTTTATATTCAAAGAGAACATGCTGCAACTTCTGAAAGACGTCGCTAAGAAAGAAGCAGTAGTTACAAAACTGTGTAACTTGCAAATAGCAATGTCATGTTGTTCACTAAGAGACATACTAACTCGTTACTTTGCACTGAGACAGTTTTTTGACAAAAATATTGATGCTTTATAAAACAAAAAATGTGCAAGTCGGTATCTTTTTATGGAAACTACCTGACTTTGCAGTATTATTGGAACTTCTACATTAGTGACAGATTTAAAAACAAAACTACTTTACAATTTATCAGCTATGTCTCTTTGCATTAATGGCATCAAAGCAGCAGGTCTTGTGGGGCAGGGTGGGGGAAGGCTGGGGACACAGAGCTGCCTGGTATTTTCCCTATTAAAAAAAAAACCAAAACTGTAATAATAAAGTGCATAGAGTACACTGTAGTTAAAACGATAATAGTAAATATTCTATTGGTTGTTTGATGACAGACAGTTTTTCTCTGATGTATGACTAAAAGCATAAAGTAATGAATCTGGATTACTTCTGCCAACAGTCAAACATACATGGAAAAGGGAGAAAGTACTACATGATAATTCAAGGAAGCCAACAGCTTCTCTAAATTATGCTCCCCAAGAACTGATCCTATGGCTGAAGTATAGCACACCTCGACTGTATCGCCTTGTGCCACCTTGCTCTCGCTGCTGCTTTGCTGTTATTCTTGCATAGCTGAAAAATCCCTAGATGCCAGAAGTCAATTTAGAGTGAACTTTATATTGACGGAACAACCTAAAGATGACCTAAACTGAGCTGAGAGTCCGAGCCAACAATAACTTAAGGCCCCTTCTCCCCTAAACATTAAACACCAGGAAGTTCCAAAACTTTTAGAAAAATGACAACTAAAACCTGCAAAAAACATGCTGTCACGGCTAAAGCCAGCAAAAGAAATAAAGGTTACCATCAGCCTGTTATTCAGGGACTGCAGAGAGAATTTTCAAGTAGGTAAAGTGTAATTACTCAAACTAGAAGACACTTCAGGTCAATCACCCAACTACGATAGAGAAAAAAACAAAGTTTAGCAACTACCAAAAGTCAATCAACCTTGACAAGAGCAAAAACTGCCCCTATGACACGACTGGGGAGAGAAAACCATCCACCAGCGCTGCCAGTGCGGCTCCCACAGTTGCTCTGCGTACTCACCTCCAAATTTTTCACCCTGATCTTCGGCTAGCTGACAAAGTTTTGAGGTGCATTAGCCAGGAGCTCTGGAGAATCTCAGTCCTGAGTTTGGTTCACAAAATGCTTATGCTGCACTTTTTCACTAAATTTAGCCATTCCAAAGAGATATTAAGAATCTGTCTGCAATCCTGTTAAAATGATCACTCTGTGCAACACTTTGTGTTGCTATCATTTTACTTCAAAGCAGAATTTGGCCCACTAGTTCTAAGTCAGTATTTTCCACCCAGAATTGTAAACATTACTTTCATTTCTTCATGTAAGTGATTGGTATGATTGGCAAGGAGTAGTTTCAATATTACAAATAATGAGGCAGCACAAATTCTAGAAAATGAAAACTTCCTGAGCAAAACTAACAGCCTCTTCAAACACTATTCATAATGTTTTGTTATTAACTATTTCCTCACTAAATGACTTTTTTTAAAATTTAGATTCACAGATATGCCAGGCTGCTAAATAAAACAGCAATTCAAAGACTGAAGACATTTTACACATGCTTTACAACTAATGAATTTCAAAAGTTGAAAGAGAACATTGCAAAGAAGTTAGTTAAAAACAGTAGTGAGATTCTGTAAATAGATTCAACTCTTCAAAAGAAAATCAGTCACTGCACGCAGCTTTAAAGCCAGTCTTTCAAGTTAGGATTAAACTAAACCTTTATTTAGAGAAATGATACTAAATAAAAAGTACAAAAGTTCCAAGAGTAAAAACAATACTAATCATCCCCAAAATACCCCTTTTGGGGGGGGACAAGAAGCTCTACAGGTTGCAACAGCACTGCTTGCACGAGTGGATTGGGAGCCCTACTCATTTTTTTCCATCCCTTGACTCTATGTGCTTATAGGAAGATAAACAGAATGACCCATCTTTGTGATGGGGAAATCTTTGTGACTGATAACAATACTAGGCAGATGAGTGGCTCACACTTAACTTACTGTCAGCCACATGTATGAAGTTATGCACAAGACTAAGACAAAACACCATTTAGCAGTACATGGTGGAATAAGGCTTTCATATGTTGTCATCTTTGATGCCATGATGAATTTTTTCTATTTTTTCCTTGACATAACATGAAGTCTAGAAACAAAATACTCTCTTAATTCATGGACTGATAATCATTGCTACACTACTGACACAGAGATGCACAGCTGTTTACAATCATTGAAGAAACCCAACCATTAGGATTTTCCCCCACTCCGAAAATATCTAGGGCTTCAGGTTTCCTCCAAGGTATCAAAGACCTAGTAATGTAGGCTCTTGCAAAGAGCCCAAAATGGATATCTCCATTTAAAGTGAAGCAGAGTTGAACATAAATCAGTAAGAGTAGCATATATCATTAAAATTTACTGGCAGCTAACACATAGGGTCCTTTCAAACACCACAAGAAAGCTGTAACTGTAGTAGTGAGTAGCAGTACCTGAATTAGCTTTATCTAGCTAGCAGAGATAAACACTAAAAGGCAGAAGGAAGCTTTAGCAACCAAGATAAACATTTTCCAGGAATGCACAGTATGTAATTACATTGCTGCCATATGCAAATCAGGTGTCACTGCATCTGCACCACCGCTGGTACCCACAATACCAAGACCAACTCAGTCTAGGTATGTTTAGCATATCTTTAAAACAACACACCTTTTATTTTGTGTCTGAAGACCTATCCTTTGATTTGTTGAAATGCGAATATAAAAAAAAAGCAGAAATCCTTACAAAGGAATGATAATAGCTAGCTGCTTTGATACCTATGGCTACATGACTAAAACCAAGCAATTCAAAGAAACAACTAATTCAGTTTAAAGTTGCAAAGTTATGTGGTTGGTTTTGGGTTTTTTTGTGGTCTTTAACTTATCTGCAAGGCTCTTTCATCCAATTTTGTAAGAAAGTGTAAGCAGACATTCTGAATTGATTATTACAACTTTAGGATGAGTGACACTTGACTGAAAAAGTAAAAGGATGTCAGTTTTCTTTGTTTTCATTTTCAAAGAAGGAACACGAAAATACTCTTCTCCCTTCATGCTGTTCTTCTATTCAAAAATGAAAATTAAAGATTGTGGTTTGGGGCCACAGTCTTGGCCTCCATCCTCCCTCCACAATGACCAAATACATAGAAATATTTGCCTGATAGTTTAGGTAAAATTTGTCAGCGGTCTGGACAATATAAGCTGAACATAAAGTCTTATTTTACAAAAATTAGGTCACATTCCTGCACACAGGATGTCTGCAATATTTGGTCCAAGTTACCTGTAGCCTATATTCTTCCAATGCATTAGAAGCCACCAAAATACCACATGGCTCTTCTTTGCTGCAGCAATTCAAGAAATTCAGGGGGTTTTATTTTTCTTTCTAAAATTTATGTTTTGATCCTAGCAATTCATCTTGTGCCATAAAATGTTTATGGTTTCAACTTGTATGGAGAATTCAGCAGCCTTCAGAGATCGAAGGGCCATTCCTACTGTCAAAACTGTAAGCTTCACAATAACTTAATTTTCATTAGTTTCACAAAAGAGATAGAAATACGTAAATCTTTTAGCTGCCAATAGCCTTACAGAATAAAAACATGCAACACCAGCCAGTGAGTTTTTGCTGACCACAGAACACACAATTAGCTTTTGTCAAATGCTTTTAGAACGGTGCAGTCACTTGTCCATTTTTAAGACTATAATTCAATTGCCAAAAAAATTGTAACCTAACACAAAAATGCAGCTTTTCTAAGAAGTTTAAAAAAACCTTCATCTACTTTCAATATAAAAGATAAAAACAATTCAAGTCATTATTTCCTCTTCAGGCTTCCCTCCTAGGTGCAGAGAGGGGCTTTAGTTTCCACCAAGTCGAGATGAACCAGTTGGCCTAGAAAGCTCATTCAATGCTGCAAAGCTATCATGCCGAAAATCCAGGTTTTATGTCTAAACTTTTATGCCCCAGGTTGGCCAGGATCAAGAGCTCTACAGGGGCTCTGTACATCCATCCTCAAGAACAACACTACTTCAGTTTCTCACTCTCATCATTTAAATAAATTACATTGATGGGTTATTCAGTGATTCAGGTAAGTACATAGTACCTGGAAAGCTACCTAGTGAATCCTTTAACCTCATTAAAATCTGGATATTTGCTGTAAGAAAGGTTTTTTAAGTTGGAGGCTTTCATTTTCAGCTACTTCTTCCTGAAGAAATAAGAAAAACAAGCCTCTCTCTGATCTTGGCGATAAAATTGCTTCCTACAGATCTGCACCTTTATCTGTTATAGGGTCTCTAAGCCAGTATAAGTTAAATATCCCTTAAGTGAAGGGATGTGTGTGTGAACATATATAAAAATATATATGTATACAAAGTCCATTTTTTGAATACTTTGAGCCCATGCTAAGTAAGGTTTTTTAAATTGTTTCTAACTATGCCACTATACACATCTAAGATATGGTTAGAATTGCCCTGCTACATAAACGTATTCATGGAAAAATTGAACAGAAGCAACAACAACAACAACAAAAAAATCACATAAAACAGAAGAGTACAAAACAAGACAGAAAATTGGTATTTTAAGATTTACTTTTGCAAAAGCTATTCTGGCTACACCAGAATCCTACCAAGCATGCTGGCTCAGATGAACCTGCAACACATACACAGGTTCTAGCCAGCACCGATACAGCTGTTGTCTCCTAGCAAGCATCTGAGTAACTACCCCTGGTTGTCTCATTTAAAAAAAAAAAAAAAAAACCACACACCCAAAAAAACACACCGAGAGAGAGAGAATATACTGTTAGAAAGTATGCCAAAACTGTGAGTTATTGAGACTACATACTGGAAATCACCTAGAAATAATTATTAACTCTTTACTAGAATCCTGTGAAATTTCCAGTAGATAACATTCAAATTCAAGCTGTCAGGAAAAAGAAAACAGAAAAAGAACATAGCCTATGTATAAACACGAGTACATACAATGCACCAATTCAAGTTCTACACTTGCCTTCTCTTCTGCATGGGAAAAGCCCATGCTACACCTCGCTGAAAAAATATAGCAATCTTCTCCCACACCTCAGCCACTTCCAGACCAAAGTGCAGCATGACATTTGATATGCACGCTTTCGAGCTGCGCTTTGCAAGCCTGTGGTAAAGTCCTTTTTAAAGATGATGTGAATTACAGGTATGCAGATGGAAGTGCTCAGAGGGGTTCTAGTTTCAGTCTCTGAAGTACCTTCATGGCAGTAACCACATGATTCAAAACCGTCTGTACTCATTGCTGCTATCATTTGAACACAGGATATCATTTTGCTTTGCACTAAGACATATTCCTCAGGTTTTAAAGTGCTACGTTTTCATAATTCAGCAAAAGAACCCAAGCTTCTAGCAACAGCACCTTGAAAGAGCAATGGAAGACTCTAATTTTTTCTGGTTTTGAATTAAGTTTTACCATTTCTAAGCCTCCAATAATTTTAAAAAAATCTTTCTCCATCAGCTAGGCTTCCATTAGGCTTTTACTTGTGAAAAGTGGCCTTGTTAAAAACAAAATGCATTCCAACGTAAAACATAGTTGCACATCCTTTGTGAAATCTGACCACAGAAGAAAAAGGTACAAAGTCAGAAGGAACTGCTTTCAAATAACAGGAAGGCATCAGAGACAGTGCACAGAGGCTCCCCACAACACAGCCAGTCATCACCGCTCCAGCTTCAGCCCACCACTTCTCCAGAGGGGATGAAGACAAGCTGAACACTCAGAAGGTGCAATGGGAAGGCCTTGCGTAGGAGAGCAGTAGTTGGGAGAAGTCCACAGTACAGGACAGTCCTTGGAGGTACTCGTCCTTCTAGACCTGAGCACCCAAGAACAAAATGATCACTTTATAATTCTGCAACCCCCATGCTGTCTTGCATTTTTACCAGCACCACAGTGCAAAGGAGCCAACAGCTGAGACGCACCCTGAATTTTCTTCTACACTTAGCGACAACCCTTGCATATCAAAGCCCACACATGAAAAATCACTAACGTTTATGGAGCCACTTAACTGCACACTGAAGCTTGAAATGAGTTACAGGTGGACAGGTTGTAATTACCCGCTATATACCTGATGCAAATGAATAACAAACTGGAAGTTGGTCCCCTCAGAGTGGCACTGGTGGTCTCCATCTAACCTCCACTCATCCCAACAAACACCTGTCTGCCCTTGGACCCACTATTGCTTTCCATGTGCTAGTAGTATCTCAGTGCATGGCCCACCCCTATGCTCTACCCCATATGAATTTAAGCACGATAAATGTCTTTTAGAAAAAGTACCTAAGCAGCTTGCAGCCACATACTCAAAATAAGAAGCTGAAAGTCTCATGGAGTTACAATGATACTCTGGTACCTAAATGTTTAAATCAATTCTAAGAACAGCAGTTCAGCAAAGACTCTCAAAAACTTTCATAAATCCTATCCTGTACAATGTCAATCATAGTTCTGTCTTCACAACATACACAATTTTTACAGTTTACGGTAAAAAAATATGCAATGTGTAATACTTGTGTGAACCAACATTTCCTTTTCCCCCCCAAATCACACCAAGTTCACTCACTTGGGGACTGGATCAGAGGCAAGAGAGACACTGTTCTTTACGTCAGGCTGTTTCTCCCCACTTCTGAACAGGCTGTGCTACCTGTCCTCTCCCACCTGCTGATACATACCAGATGATGATACTACTTTAAGTTCATGGGACTTTTACCTCTGCCCAACTCACGAGGCTACTGTGAGCCCTGCGTATCTGTGCAAGAAGCAGCCTCAGAGGCATTACAGATCTTCACCATCTGGCAAAACCCCTGCATCGAGAAAGCATCGTGGTGGCTGTAAGCAATCTGTGGAAGTAGTAAAGGGCCTGGAGTTTGTTGTTTACTCCTGTATTTCAAATTTAATTAAATCTGAAACATGGCAGAATTTAGGACACAAATAATTAAAACATTCATCATAAATACATTCATAACTTTATCTATAATCCTTGGCATTTGATTTCATGTGAATAACCAAAAGTCTGTTATTTCCTGTAGTAAGTTACGATTTATGTCTTCAGCCTCTTTCCTCAATCTCACATGTATCATCTGCCTGAAAAAAATCCACCTGTGTGCCCAAGCTATGGGTATAAAACCTTCCCCAACCATAGCGGATGGTAATACCACCTACAAATTGCAAACACTGTAGTACTTGAAAGGTTTTCTTCAGTGTTTCCACTCTTTGGCAATACCTAAAGGAAAAAGCACTACTCAAGAACTAGGCTTTCCAAAACTCTACTTTTTCAACAACTTTTCCTTATGGCTTCACTATTGCACTGGCTGCCACTGAAAACAAATTAGGCAAGTATTTCCTACATTACACTAAGAATGACATAGCATTAATTGCCTAAGAAAAACTTTTCTTTTGTATTTTTAAAATTTTGTAGGCTGCAATCAATTTACTTACTCCCTAGAGACACCTGACTACTCAACTGATAGTTTTATAATATTCCTATTTTATTGTTATCAAAGAGACTGAGTGAAGAATGATAGGGAAAACCCCACATCTTTACAATAAAAAGCGGCTGCAAAACAGCTTCTTAACAAGACATTTTCTAAGCTTTAAAAGTAAGAATTCCCTGAAAAACCTAGGCGCTAGGAACATAAATAACTACTGTAAGGAAATGGCAAGGTAAGGGAGGAAAAGAGTATCACAAGCATCAAACAAGCCAATAAACACTTCATTAGAATAAATGGACTGTAAAAGTTCGAACAATCTCCATGCTATGGAGACCTCAAATAATGCTTCTACAACAGACAATTACAGTGCTAGCACACTTCTGGTGCCTCAGAATCAAATACACAAATCAATTAGGACACCAGAGGAAATGTTTGTCAATATAAGCAACACAATCTAAGAAATAACTTGAATTCTCTGCTGTCTCATAAGAGCAGATGCTGCAGCCCTTCCCTCCTTGCAGCCTGTAATACTGTCTTTCGTAACTTGACCACGTATTTTAATTTAACACATCGGAGCCTAAAACCTTTAAGCTTGTTACTCTTCCATCAGATTCAGTACAAAATGCCTGATGAGTTCAGATGTTATTGGAAAAGAAAGAGGAAAGGAGAAGGAACAGCACTGACACACACCATGTCACACCGGCTTCCTAGCTTACACAGACCAGGCTTGGAGCAGTTTTAGATGCACACAAGCTGTACAGTGCATGGCCCACTCCTATGCTCTACCCCATATGAAATTGAGCACGATAAATGTCTTTTAGAAAAAGTACCTAAGCAACTTGCAGCCACATATTCAAAATAAGAAGCTGAAAGTCTCATGGAGTTACAATGAGACAATGCACACAATGAAGTACAAAGCCTTCCATTCAGAGAGCCAAAGCCAGCTGGTTAAACGTTACAGACACTGGGGAGGGGGGATCCCTCCCTTAAAATACTGACTGATATGTCCACTACATGCAAAATTCACAAAAAAGTGATCAGATTTTCATTTTATTTTTAATGCACAAGTGAGTGTCTTTTACACTTGAAGATACAACTGAATTTATTAATTCTCAGTGTGAGAAAAACTGATTTCCCCCACCAGATGTGCAAAAAAACAGTCCCAATTCACTGTTGACCACCATTAGTTTGAACAGTGGAATTCCATATTTTTATTTTTGGGGGGAGAAGGCAGGGCGGTAAATAGGAGATACAGATCTGACTGGCCACACATTTTTGGTCATCTCTTCCTACGTCACTGTAGGGCCTACCTGCCTCTCAGGTTTGTCACTCCTGTACAGCCACATGAAGCCAGTCTACTTGAATTACAAGTACAGCACAATTGATAAGAAACATACCTTGTTCATGACCTTAACATTTCCTACCTCTGTTGCCACTATGCAAATCCAAGTTGTGATTAAAAAGCAGAACGAGAAGCCAGCAAGCATGTGGCCAGTCTTCCCTTGAAGGAAAAATCCCTTCAACTCCCAAAACCAGCCACCTTACCAGACTTACCATACACTGGAAGCACAATGTGAACTGTACCATCATTTCAGGACAAGCACAGGAGAAATCATTAGCAGACATTTACTAAAATCAAGAACTCCATACCCATTGAACCAGGCACAAAAAGCCATCAAGTCTCCTTATTTTATACAGCCAGTTAGTGCCGCCATACAATCAAGACAGACAGAGCAAGGTAGACCCCAGATTGCACACACTGAAGTCTTTATTGCAGAGTACCTGCTCAAACAGGCATCACACGGAGAGGTAAGAAAAGTTGTTTAAACTTGATCCATTAACAGTCTTCTGAAAAGTAGCACCTTCACAATTAAGAGTATCATCCCACAAAGCATAGGATGAAGCTGAACTAATGAATCTACTCTGGAATTGATGATACTCTGCATCAACAAGTGACCCACAAAAAAAGAGACAACATACTGCAAGAGCAGGGAGCCCAGGGCTCCACCTCTACACTGAATTATTGGCTATGAGCCACTGAACTCCTGCACCTTGTTTCCTGCCTGTCAAATGGGGTATTATACACTTTCCGTTTTTCATCTAAGAAACACATCATATTTATCAGAATATTTATCAGAAGCACCATTTACCTGCATCCAAAACTGGGAGGAGTAAAATACCAGGCTGTGTTGCTTTAGACGTCTGCAACACAGCAGTTTGGGAATCTTGCCTATGGATCCCAGTGGTGAGCTGTACCTTTTCCCATCCGTTCTATCTGCTTCAGCCCCATGGACAGACAATAAAGTGCAATTTTCCCAACTGTAATAGCATTGGGGGGGGGGGGGGGGGGTGTGTGTGGAGGAAGGAAGAGAAAAAAGATATGAGCTCATCTGGTCTAACTTTCCAGCTGGTTTAGGCTAAGAAGCTTTGTCAAAATACTACATCACCCAAATATTTATCCCAAATACTGTCCTTAGTCTGGTAAGATCTGGGAGATGGTGGGGGAAGGGTGGAAGACTTCACTTGAGCTAAAGGCAAAAGACAGGAGAATCCACAGTCACCTAGACCCATTGATCATCAAGAGCAGGTAGGTCCATTTACTTCACGCTTGATCAAATCCCATGATGGAGGAGGTAGGTGAGCCTTGTCTCCTCTCCCCCAAGATTCCACCAACCTGACCTGCCATTATAGGTCCTCTCTACAGGAGATGGCCACCAGTATCATTCTAAGCATGTCAGGAAAACATCCCACCCCACCAGCACTCAAGACAACATACCAACAGCTGCCTTGCAGTGCTGTGTAAGTGAATATCAAGGTTTTACATGATTGTCTACTTCATGGTGTCTTTTGTATACCCAAAGACTGCACTAGCCCTTTCGCCATGGCATTATAGTCACCACACAGCTAATCACACAGAATCGGGGAATGGATGAGGTTGGAGGAGACCTCCAGAGACCAACTAGTCCAAGCCCTCTGCTCAAGCCAGGTGTCAACTACAGCAGGTTCCCCAGGACCACGCTGAGTTTTGAGCATCTCCACAGATGGAGACTCCACAGCCTATCTAGGCACCTTGTTCCAATGTTCAGCTGCTACAGTAAAAAACTTCCTGTGTTTAATTTCCCATATTTCAGTTGGTGCATGCTCATCTCTAAGCTAAACTATCCCAGCTCTCCCTACCTCTCCTCATATCATACCTGTGTTATTAAAACAAGGTTTCCCAACTCAAGTTTTAGTGTATTTTGATGACTGAACTACATGACTAACTGTGGATATATTCCTCCAGTATACTTTGCATCATCTGAAAAATAAAGCAGCAAAAATTAAATCACCAACAAAACTACTGATTAAGCGTAACTGGGCCATAAACAGACTGGAGACTCACTTGATGTAGGTGTTTCACATCCCATTCAAAGTTACGCTGTAAGCAACAGGACATTTTTAATCTTTTCTGTGTCTCTGCTACATATAAACCAAGTTTTTATATCAAAATACTATGTTCCAATAATTTAATGCTTTAAAAGAAATTAGTTTAATATAACAACATAGGCCAGACACACAATCCTATTAAAAAAAATATCAGCTTTGTCTCATCACAAAGCCTTCTATCATGAAACCATAGTGACCAGCATTTCCCCACCCCCACCCCAGCTTTTAAGCCTTCACTGACAGAAGTCCAAGTTAACCTTTACTTTACTTTGTCCTGGGCTAAATCCACTTTCCTGGGCAACATCCTTTTTGTCCTTTTAAATATAAAAACTTTTTGGAAGTCTTCCAGTACTTTGAAAGAAACACATTTAGAAGATATGCAACAGTTAACATGAGTGGTTTTAGAGGCTCCTGAGACAGTTCTCAAATCCCTATGATGTGATGTCCAGATATGTTTATATATTTTTTTTTATTTAATAGTTAATTTTAGAAATCACGCCTATACCACCTTTAGCAAAGTGGGTGTGAACTTTCTACTTCAAACAGAAAAATGACACCAGAAAGGAGAAAACACTATAATAAAGTGCATAAGCAAAATTACATTAAAAAAGGCCAAAAAAATTACATTAGAATAGTACAAGTTTATTCTTAATGATGTCTAAGAGAAAGAGCTGACTGTTTATGAGACACACTGAAAATGACTATTTCGCCCTGTAGATGGCTGCCTTGAAGCCAGAGGACCACCTGCATCAGACACAAAGATCAGAAGATTGTGATGTTTATACACCTAGAAGTTGATATCCGTCCACTTCTCAACTGCAAGTTAAATTACATGTTTCTGCTTACTTCTCAAAGTGACAAGGCTTAATACTTTTTTACTTCAGTCTTCACAGAAGAACTTAAGATTCTCCACAGCAATGAACTTGTAGGTTTTCAACCCATGCTTTCAAAGAGTTGGGTAGAAATAGGATGGGAAGATAGTTTTCAAAACATAAATTCAAACTGACAAAGTCTGAGGTCTTTTCCTATTGAATACTGGTAGAACTAGTTGAAATAGCTCCCGAATCACCTGCAGTTATCTTTGAAGGCTTGTGGAAGTCAAACAAGCTCCCAAAGACATGAAGTGCTAGCACAAACAAAACTTATTCCAAAAAGAGAGGAAAACAGAGAAATTAGGATTACAGACAAGCAATCCTTACTTCCATACCAACAGGTGGTGATTTATTTGTACACACCTAAGAGAACTGGCCAGTCAAGATTCATAAAAGGGAAAGAAAAAAAAAAAAGTCACATCAAATTACTCTTAATTTTCCCCTCTGACAAGAAACACATCTTGACCTCAGCAAGGGGTGGTTGGTTTTTTTAGAGAACATTTTAGGAAATAAAAAAAGAGGAAATACAATCTAGGTTATACCACTAAGATGCGGGAACATCACAGGATGCAAAACCATGATGTGGGAGTAAGTACCAGTAGTCTGCTACGAGAATGGCAGAGCACTGCAAACAGGCAGGAATCTCTCCTCAGCCCAGCATGCTTCAGTATTTTCACTGATGGCTTGCCGAGTATACACTTGAAAATCTTAGCAACACTGAGCCCTGGGAAGTGTTACAAGCAAATACTAGAATTATAATCTCTCTTCAACTGGCATGCCACTTTTGATTTGAGAGCTCGAACCCTAAGAGAGAAGTTTAGCAATTAAATTTTAAATTGTGTTCTTTTACCATTTTTTTTATATGTATATTTAAGCCATGAGTGATTCAAACAGGTTTCATCCTACCTGAAAACAAGAGATGAACAATTCTCAGGATCCTTCCACATCGGATTTCTACAGGTGTAGCACGCACCTACACTGAAACAATGGCAAGGGAATAGAGAAAAATACATGAAGAGATGCTTCCACATCAGGGAAATAGCACACAGGTCCCAGCACTGCAGAGGCACAGATGACCAGCCCCCACAGATATCTTGCTAAACTTCACCAGTTCTGTCCTCCAAACTCTAGTTTTTCCAGGCTGAACCTCAATGCGGAATGAAAGAATTCAGAGGTAGTTCCGAGTAAAGGATATGTAACGCTCCTAACTCCCTATGCAGGCTGTTCTCCGAAGAGATAATGCTCAGTCCAGTGTTTAAAAGACAAGAATTTTAAAAAGTTATGAAGAAAGCAAATAGTACTCTTCTCTAATAGCTACGTATACACTGCAGCTCTTCAGTTAGCCAATTAGCAAAAACATTAAACCATCAAACTTGCATCATTTTTACAGCATGTAAAAAAAATGTTTTTATATATATATTATGATTTTAAGAAGTACAACAGAGTGCTACTGTAATCTTCTAGTTATATTTTTGTTAGTTTTTACTGTCAAAACATTTAAATGATGAACTTTATTTGAAGAGGACTAATTATAATGTATTCTCTTTGGGGAACAAGAGTTGAGTATCCTAGCATCAATTAAATGAAATGCGCTCTCCTAACTTAAGATTAAAAACTAAAATGCAGCCAAAATAAGTTTCTTCCTCACATCTGTCAGATCACAAAAGCATCCAGTACAACAGGATAATATTGCCAGAAAACCTTAAGACTTGCAAAAAGATATTATTTTGTGTATGTGGCTTAGCTCCGAAGCTAAACCAGAAATGACATCCCAGCTTAGGGTAGTAAGCCTTTTTGCCAATGAATTTCTTGTAAAGTCAACAATTATAATTTATTCTGATCCTTTGTGTCACCATATTAGTAGCTATTTTTCAGCAATCCCAGAGCAGCAACAAATAATGCCATAGAAGAGGACTGATATAATTACAGGCTGAAAAAGATAGGCCAGCACCCTTACACTCAAAACTACCCTCCGTGGCTCCTTCATACCCCATATGTTGCTAATAAAACTGTTTGAATCATACCTATGAGACAGTTTTACTGATATTGTATCAGGTCCCTAGGTTCTTTGTATGAGATACGATGTCACTAGCACTATAACTATGCAAATTTTGTGATACAGGATCCCACTGGACACAATATTACATACGTAATTCGCAGTATGAAACCGTGCATTAACAATAATTCTAGTGTTATATAAATGAAACCACTATGTTTATTGAAAAACTCACCACACTACAATGAAATCAAATTTTAAAAGCAATAAAGAGCTACTGATGTGCTCATAGTAAAGATGGCAACATTGGTATTTTTCACCCAAACAATGTAAATTTTGCTTTGTGTTCACATGACAATGCTTTACAGAAACTTTTAGCACCAACACTGAGTAAATGCAACTCCCTCCCTCCACAATATTAATTAATGACTTAAAATAGGAACCTTCTGAGCCCCATTTTTAGAAACAATCATGTGATTTTCAGCAAGAATCTGAACTGTATTCACGTGCAAGCATGCTTCTCGGTTTCTACTGCTAATAAAAGAATAAATGATAAATAGTAATAGAAAAGAACTGCAGCAGTAAAAAAACAACAGCTTGGGGATAATAACATACATCGCACTGAAGCACCTCAGAAGTATCATCCTCTGGTCAGAAAACACCTGCGCTCTAATTCTGCATCTGACTTCAAATATCTGTATGACCTCAGGCAAATAACGCTTCTTCCTAGCTCACATCATGTGCCTTAAGGTCTCTTCTAATTTCCTGCATAAGAATGCAGTCAGTACTTCATATCCATATTTGCAAAAAGGCATGTCTGAAAGACCTTAAGTGTTGCAAGAATAGACAGCAGAGGTGCAAACAAATCTCACAGTACAAGCGGCTTAATATACATTCCTCTTTTTTGTGTTCCCAGTGATTTCTTCCCTCCACTATAAATGTCTTGGTTTGCTGCAGGTGGGGAATACTGGGGGCTTGTAAGAAGTCTATTTTTAAAAGAAATCTAAGAGAAAGGTAACAGGCTAGCATGATAAAGTGAGTCTGGTAAAAAGCCAGACTTAGGAGATAAAAGTACGCTATTTCATCAAGGTGCTGGGAGAATTAATAAACCAGAGAATTTTGTAAAGTAAGTTGGACAGTGAATTTCTATAGTGAATTGCCCAATATGTACAGGAAAAAACCCACAGCTCAGTATTCCTTGGAAGTATTTTTAATGCCTGCAACTACAGATAGAAAATGTAAGTGACACATACCACAACTAGCTAAGAAATCTCACACTGAGAAGCATTGACTTAGTTATAACTGATGCAAGTTTTTACTTAATGGAAGAAAAACAGAGTTGTATCCAGGCACTCAGTAAGCAAGACTATGAACTGACTGTTTCCTATGAGTACAGCTTGTGGGCTTCTACTACAAGGGTAGTTTAAGTGGTAACTTTTCCTGAAGTTTTCCTTGACACCATCCTCTGCGCAATACAAAAAACATAGTAGTTTTATTCTCTATTTAAAAATAAACAAATAGCAGCTTATGCGACATCTTAATGAGGCAGAAAGTTCACACAGCATCCCATGAACATTCTGCCCTCTGGTATTGCTGCTACATTTTACCATCATACAATTCCGAGAGAATTATATACCTATTTTCAAAGTTTGAAATAAACCCCTCCTCCCCAAATATGCCCAAAGCTGTTATGGAGCAACTTATTTTTAGAAAAAGCACTTATGCAGATACTTAATTTTAATTAATAGTCTCACTGACTTCAACATTTGCACAGCAAGACAACTCCACGCTCCAATTAAAGCAGGCACGTAAATGCTTTGCTGATTCATGGCCAAAAGCATGACAGGAACATCATTATATAAAATGCTTGTAAAATTTAAAGAAAAGAAAAATAACAGCAACGTCTCCCTCAAACAGAGCGTTAGAAACCCTGTAAAACTCACAGCTTGAGCAGAACTTACAGGTTGCTGAATATATGAATGCTAGGAGCTAAGAGGCTACAAAACATTCAAAGAAATTATTTCAGAGTGGGCAAAAGAATTTTGAGGAACCGTCTTAATTACGTGGAGACTGTATGAGCCCCAGCTCTCCATCCTTGGCATCTACTCTCTGCCCAGACGGGGTTTTCAGGAGTTAACGATTCTCTACCGGTAGGCTGGAGGCAGCTGCACCTTCACCACTGATGCCTTGCTCTCTTTTTCCATTGTTCACATCACAGATAAGCCGATTGCTTTCCATAATTAATTACATCTAGCTCAGTTCCACCACAGGTCACACTGAACATCTTCAGCATTCACTTCCAGGGAACAGCCACTCTGAGTTGCAACACTGCCTAAAATAATATACCTATAATAAATCTAACTTTGAAGTAATATGACACACAAGAAACACTAGTTGAGTTTTGCTTGCTACCTACGTAATATAAAATTGTAAGCTTTAATTTTTAGGCAGAATCCTTAAAGATAATCCATAAAAAGAGGTTTTGTTGAAATACTCTCTGGTCCTATTTATAAGTAAAACTGTGGCGCTTGATGGCCTGTGACTCACCACTACACACTCATAATTGTAGAAGGTTAAGTGTAAGATGACCTTCATTCCAGGACAGCCAAGCAATACTTAAAAAGTAATCCTACACACACTTTTATTACAGCATCAAGAAAGTTACAACTGATAGCAACACTGAGTTGAATGTAAAAACTGGAAAGCAGTAGCCACTAAGAGTTAAACTGTTTAACAAAACACTAAGGATGAGAAGTGGCTTCCCAAATAGCCTGCTTCCTCTCTCCTGCACCCTGATGAACAACTAGGTGCTGCGCAATGAATTTGGCTGCTGGATGATGGGGCAGGCAGAAGCCACAGGGGTTTGCTGCTAACTGGGGTGTTCACCTCCTCAAGACACTCCTCTGGGCGTGAATACCAGTGCAAACCTCCAGCCAGCCCAGAACAAACACCTCCTCACAATACATACTCCAGGAAGCCACTGTGCTAAAGACTCTTCCACTTGCAAAACCTGCAACAGCAACATTCACCACATGAGGCTTAGCATCGCACAGCTGTGCTACAACGTGAGCAGCGAAGAGACCCAAGTCACCTCTTCATCACCTAGTCCAGCAGGAAGAAGATAGCCTAGGTGACGGACAAGAAACAAAACTGACACAGAAGTACAGGCAGAAAATTATCATCTGAGCAGTTTTCTACAGGACCAACTTAGACACAGGACAGCCGATTAGCTGCAGCCCGGCATTAGGCTTGCCAGGCTGCCCTGCACACATAAGGTAGCACACACGAGCTAAAATAAAGCCAGGCCAAACCTGACTTGGCTCTGCATAGCGCCAGATTGAGCGTTTCTCCAACTGTTTCACACCTAATTTACGGAGCATATTATCCATCCACATATTCGCGAGATCTAACCTGAGAAGTGACTAGAATCAAACTCAGTTCACCGACTAATGCTTATGTGAAACACAGAAAGCAAACATAACACAGTGGAACATAACAGAAGAAAATGCATTATTTTTATTCTGACTCCATTGAGCAGCCTAGTACTTTTGAAGGATTAATGAAAAAGCTATCAAGAAATAATACAGAAAAAGAATGCTGATTCTCGGTGAACACACCAATGCATGAGAAACGGCAGAGACCTTTTTGGTAGTAGAGAGTGAAGCCAGGACATTCCAAGAACTACACGGACACATGAACTTGCCCTCTTGACCCAGAATCCCAGTTTATTTGATTTTTATAGAACAGCATTTTGATACTTCCTCCCTGCATCACAGACTAATACTCCTCAATTAACAACACAACACTGTCATTATTCTCACAAAATCGGCAACACTTTTTTCACACCAAGATTTAATAAAGAATAGAGAACTCTGCCTAAACATCCAGGACAGAAAGCATTTACCTTAAAATTTACAATAATTCACTTAAGAGAACTGGTCAATAAGCATATGTAAACACATCAGGACTATTTCCACAAACTTTACTTGTTAAACAGGACACAATGTTTCATTTACAACTGTTATTTTTTAATCAGGAACTGAATACAAGTCCAGGAAGAGCAGGAATAAGTAAGTTTCTAAACAAACAACTTACACAGTTGCTTTTTAACAGGAACAGACAAAACATTCCTTAAAGTCTCATTTACAAACCAAAGCTGACCTCAGGCATCACATTCAGTATGTATGAGACAACCTACGTAGATACTGACCTTAATACTACTACAGGGGCAAATTTCGCACAAGGAAGACATGCTTTTGAACAAATGTTTTCCAATGTATTAGGCATACAGAAGCTTTTTTCTGCATCAAGAACCGCATGTCACATTCCTTAAACCGTTTCTTTTCTTGACCAAATACACTGTGGACAACCTACAGAGGATGCCCCTCAGTGTTCCTCTTTGAGGTTCTCATCTACAGTTTCCACTAACAATGAAAACTACGTGGATTATTCTTCCCCCTCAAAAATCACAGTCACATTTAGAGTTGGCCTTCCTAAGCTCACGTGCCAAAAAAATACCCTAAGTGATTAGAGACTTTCAACACTAACAGAAGCTCTGATAGAGATTTTTATTGGGTTTAAATCAAGTGCAGATCCACAGCCCACAGTAACACAAAAGCAGGGAAAGCAGAGGATGACAAGCAGCAGGAACAGCTATATGAGATGCGTGACAATCCAGGAACAAAACTAGTGAATAGTCTGACTTAAAACACAAATGGGAAGAAGAAAACACTAATTCCATACTTACCAGGCTTCCTAGAACTACCGATGCAGAGTCTGTATGCTCTCTCCACACACACGTACTCTTAGATCTTTTCATCCCATCTGGAGCTACAACAGGCAAAAGGAATAGAGCTGGCCCACCAAAACATACCATGTTTTCAACCTCACCCGAATGCTTCACATGTTCCACAGCAGATCCACTAAATCCTTAACCATACCTTGACTGTCAGGTTTCTCTAGATCTTTCAGTTCTGAAGAGTGGCCCCTGCCCATCTAATCCCTTCAATGGATCTTAACATTATTTTAAATGCCTGAAAGACAATGTCTCAGTCTCTTATTTGCATGCTATAAAATGTTCTTGAGGCTTTCCTTGGGAAAGTCTCGTTAGCTGAGGTAACAGGCTCTAACAGCATTCAACATTTAAAACAACTGTCAAAGAGGCCAAAGTCCCAGCCTGCACCCCAAGACCCAAACTGTAAACCATCTCCCCAAGCATAACGAAGTTAACCAAATGTTTAACACTGGACACATCTAATTCTTTGCACTCCATAGATTACAGAACAATTAAGAGGCTGGAAACAGAAAACTGGCTTAAAGTGAAGTTATACAACTGGATGGGCAGAATGCTGTTGTCCACAAGAAAGCATTTGCATATCTAACTTCAGATGTTTTAAATAGGTTTATATTGAATTAAAAATAGAATTTAAAATAGATTTTTATTGTACTAAAAAGCATGTTTTATATCTGAGTTACTGTATCACCGAATGTAAAGAATCCCTTGGAACCCACAGACTCCCCATACAGAATGTGCATGTTCTTGACGATTTATCTTTCTGCATCAAACTCTTCAAGCTGTAGACCACCACAATAAATTAAGTAAAATTCAGAATATAATGTTCTAATACTGTCTTTAAAGTTAAATACAATACTGGCAAATGCTTACCAGGTTACACGTGCTAAGCAGTGCACATGATAATCATAATGATGAATGTGTAATCTAATGCCCATTCACTTTGATTTATATGAGCCATCATACAAGTCTCACGTATCCATTTTAAGTCAATGGGAAGGATCCCATTTTTCCTGACCTGAATCAGTGTTCAGTCTAAACTGAACCACATTTTTCCACTCTTTTTTTTTTTTGCATTGCACAGAATCAGTCTTCGCACATAGTTAAAGATGCCTGGGGCTGCACAGTCTTTTGCAATCTGAACAACTGGCCCTATCATTCCTTGTGATAGTCTTGCTGAAAAAAATAATATCAACCAAACTTCCCCCTGCCCTTCCAGCTGCGGGAGAAACAGGTCAGCCTGTTCTTCACTTCAGAAGAAAAGGCCCTGCAATGATCAACCTTTCATATGAAATACAGATCATTAACACTGAGTACAGAATTACTTTGATCCTTGGTTTTTGTTTGGACAACTGGGATTCCATTGTACTTATTTCATGATGCTCTGTATTTTGTGTGTGTGTATACATACACACACAAAATAGCTTATTTCTGAAACTAATGTATAATGGAAGGCTTACTTACCGAGTCAGAAAGAAGCTACCCAATGATAAGTCATTCCCTTATCCTTAAAGTATCACACTCAAGAAACTGCAATAAACCAAACAAGCTTCGCTGCAGCCTGCCGTAAATGCAAAAAGCACACAGTACGGATGGGATGACCTAGGTGCAGAGTGCCAGCTGCCTAACTGGTAAGTGTTCTCTTTTACTGCAAACCACAGTTAAGCTGCCCCATCGAGAGAAAGTCTTCTCAGTACTGTTAATTCTCCTCCAAAACATCAAATCCAGACCAAAACCTCATATTAGAGCATCTAAGCTGATGCAGTTCCCATTCAATGCTCTAAACAGTGTTTACTGCAGGGTTCAGTCTCTACTGACCTAGGCAATAGCCTACCACATCACCCTTACTTCAAACATACCTTACATACAGAAGAGGACTGAGCAGTTAAGTCAGTCCTCATTACAGAAGAGCAATACTGACAGATAAAAGAACACTTTATTTGTGGGAAGGAGAAGAGGCATGGGTTGCAATCGTCTCGAGACAGACCAGCCAAGCCACGTTACACTACCTGGTGCTACACCATCAGGCACTGTAAAAGCAAGCCTGGCCCAGGTCTGTAAAACCCACAGCTTACAGAAGCCTCTGCAAATAAAATATTTTTTAAAAAAAACTAAAAAACCCAACATGCTTTAGAAGTGTACATAGTTTGTAAAAGTTACCAAGCTTAGTATTTATTTTTTTTACTTAAATTCCTGAATGATCTGAAGGTAATTCCCCCCCCCCCCCAATCAACATCCATTTAAGTAAAATTCATGGCAAAAAGCTCAGCATTTTGTTTTTACATTTTGAGACTGTGTTAAGAATAAAACCCCTTCCTTTGAATAGGACACAATACCTGCCAACTCCAAATAATGGAGAATATGACTAGGAACTAGAGAAAGAGGCCCAGGGGTAAGGGACACAAGCACCACAATGTAATTACAGAGTACCAACAAAAATTTGTCAAGCAAATAGAGGAAACTTCCAGAGTTTGGAAAGCACGTTAACATGGAAACAAGTGTCCTCTTATTTTGTTAGTGCAAGGATATCAGTGAACCAAAGCCTGACTTCCCTGGCTGAAGATAGTTAACTGATGACAGCAGAGGTTACAAAAAACTGTAATCAGGCTTCATAGAAGCGCATGTGGAAGAGTGGTTATTAGGTTATTAAAAGCTTGGAGGAGGAGGAGGGAAGTTGGGATTGAAGGCTCAGATTAGCAAACTGAAAAAATAAAAATGTTGACCCCTGACCTTATATGCAATAGCTGGAGAAAGAGACACACAGCTACAGCCAGGAGGACACGAACAAAACCATGTTATCAGTAGGAAGCCATAGAGGATGACTGCTGTTGCTCTAAATTTTACCTTAAAAGCCTTGTGACAGTAGGTTGTGAAGGTTTTTTTCTCTCCACATCTCTTGGATGACTGGGACTTAAGGACCCAGTTACTTTTCTGATCTCAGGGACTATCAGTTAAGGCCTGAAACACCCTAAAACATTTATGCCAGACAGGCTTTCCTTCCGTACTACAGAAGTACAATGGTAGGACCTCATCAGTCCCATCAGTTGGTCATCCTCCTTGGTAACACAGTACACTACTGTGCCAAAACAGCATCACCAACATTTGAGATGCATCTCCATCCAACAAAGTGATGGACCACATCCATCACTCCCCATAACCTGCTCAGCAGAATGATGTGCTTGGAAAAGCACGCTTCACTAGATTTCCCAATGAGACAGGGCCAGATACACACACTCAAATTGGAGACTTAAAAAACCACAGCAATTAAAGGTCCCATAACACTTTCATATACTACTCCTTGGCTGGAAATAAAGCACAGTAATGTAGAGAACATCAGATTTTTATTGACAACACAAAATAGCTTTGGGTACTAGAGACAGACCAAATGGAACTGCCACCATTTGCTTTCATGCAAACTCACACAGCGTGAGTTACATGCAAACACAACACTTAACAGAAAGACATCTGACCTCCCATTCATAAGTGTGTCCAGATCCTAATTACAATAAATTCATCTCGTTCCTGAGTCTCTGAAAAGATAGTTATGTTAAATAATGAGAATCCCAAAGCCAAACTCCCACCTTGAGAAATGCTTTAGCCTTACCGGTTTGCCCAGACCTTCTCCATTTTGGCAGGGAATAACTGCAGAAATAGCATCCAAATGATTATAATTTGTGACCCTTTAACATAAATGGTAATTTCGTAGACTAGATCTTTTATATTCCATCCCATGTACTTCCAAATAAGAGCTGCCCAAAAATACTCTGCAAGAAAAACTAGATGTTCCCAGTGACAACTCCAATCACGTCATTCTTTGCACATGAACATTAAAAGATGCAACAACAGCAAAAAACACTAGCTATTCTTGTAACTTCAACACTAAATCCTAAATATAGTAAGTTTTCAAATTGTCTTTCCTAAAATTCAAATAATATGTACATTGCTTTAACCAAAAGCCAGCAAAGTACAACTTGGATTGTGCTGCAGGCCATAAAGCGAATGTTCTTTATTTTAATCATGGATGGATGAAGATGAAAAGTGGTTTTTGAAAATTTACAACAGTTCTGACACTGCTGTGTGTTCCTCGTTACAAGTTATCCTGATCTATTTGTGAGACTTACTCCAGACCTTTTACTATCTTCAGAGAGATAGTTTACATTATTACTTTGTACGTTTATACCCAATCACAGGAAACTGCATAGAATAGGGCAGAAGCCCCAGCTGAATAAAAGCGATCTGGAGTAAAAGAGAAGGACCACAATGGCTGCTTCAGTCACGCTGGAACAAGTTAGAAAAGGAATGTCACAGTAATTTCTAGAGAGTATTTGGGAGGTTTGGTTTCTTACTAAACAGGTTGTGCATACTTGCCTGTGGCAGTCTTTGCAACTTCTATACATTTAGACATTGGTTTTAAAGTCAGAAAAATAGTCTTAACTATGAAGAGATTTCAATTTTCAAAAATCTTTTAACTTTGACTTTCTCAAAATATACTACCAGCTGTGAAGTCAGTCTTTACACACACAGCAATACAGAACAAAAGACCATATGCTGAGATGCAAATACAGGTCTACAACATGACTATAGATACATTATTTTATTGCAGCGTAAACACCAGCCTTCAGCAAATCTTTATGACACCTGACACTGCAACTACCTAAAGGAGTCATCACAACTGCAAACTCTGCCTACTCCTACAAGCAATAAATTTTCTATACAGTACCTGAAAGGGCAAGGAGAGCCTACAACTGATTCTGGAGCTTCCCAGATGATCCCAGGATGCTAAGGCAGAGGTGAAAATGCAGATAGTCTTTCACCACAGGCAACAAAGTCTTGCAGGAGAGGAAGCAGACGGAGCCCTGACCTTTCTGCAAGCTGCTGTAGTTCACACTTACAGGTAAGGCAACATCAGACATAAGTGACTGCTGCTGTTTTCAGAGACTTGACATTTTAAAGGCTAAAGCCCCTGTTGCTAGCAAAGCCCTTTGGTAAGATTTTCTTTCTTTTCTTCTTTGTTCAGATACTGTTTGCTGTGGGATAACAGAAGCAGCTTCAACTTAGGTGATTCTTCAAAGGACTCTAGGAAACACCTGGAGATCTCACAAGATGCTGGACGCTAATACCAGGGCATGAAACACCTACGCTGCAACAAAGATGATCTTAAACAAGATGTCCAAGTTTGGACATGCAATTAAGTATCCCAGAACTAGAAACACCTTCTAGGAATCCAGAGCTATTTAGCTTGAAATCACACAGGAATTACTGGCAAGTTCACATGCGAAATCCTTACAGAAAAGCATCCAGTTAAATGACAAAGACAGCATGGACCTTGCTGGCAACTCAGGACTGCCTAAATACTCCCTCATGCATTAACACTACATACAGTCTGAAACACCATCAATAAAACCTTTATATAACATCATCCCACTAATTATTCATATTTGTTTGGGGGGGGGGGTTGCATATATCCATATGTATAAAAATTTTACACCTGTATATGAAAACTCAGTAAAACAAAGCTAAGATGACACAGGCTGCAACACAGGATTTTTCCTTAAGTACAAGGAAGAATCAAACCAGTATTTTTGTAATTTGGTTTTCCCACTAAAGTGGTTTCTGTACACCTTTGTGAAATAAACTGAGTAATAGTTAACTCATCACAACAGTTTTCAAACCTTTATCATTATGCGCTGCTGATAAAGCTTTCATCCTATAACCACTAAAACTTTTCCTCTGAAAGCAAGACGTAAGCAGAGGCTTAGTCACTATTCACAGAATTACAGAAGTTTTCAGAGCACTTCACCAAAAATTCAAAAATAATATATTATTTCCTTAAAGCAAAATAATACATTGCATTTGTAAGATGCTTGCTCTCAGTACTGAGTAACACTTGTGATATACCTGAAGTGGTTTCTTAAGCAAGCCAAATCTCCCCAGCAACTCAAGGTTTAACTATGCTGAGCAAATCAGCTTCACATGTGTTAAAAAAATGGAAAGCAAGAAGGTAAAGTCTTAATGTATCAACAGCTTCTTCTGATTCATAAAGTGCATTAAAAGAATGAACGCTGAAAATCCTATCCATACATTAAGGCAATTCTTACACACAAACAATTTGATAATGTAACATTGCGTATCAAGCCAGTTTTTTCATAAGTTATGATCTAAACAGAATACTAGTCAATTCACCAAAAGATATCAAAGATATCCCTTTATTACAAATGATCCAAGTATCTCCCTTGAGGCTACGGCTATCAGAAAGCATTTAGCTAGCTCCCAAGCCAATACTTCTCGTATCTGTTTTATTATGAAACTGTAACACATTTTCAATAACTTTTAGCTTTGCTATACAGAGCAACAAATAATTTCCCAGAACCCTTTGGAAAATCTAACATGTGAAATGATTCCCTAGTCAACTTGCGTATTATTAAGCTGAAAAAACATATATCAGATCATTTGATCATTGGAGGGAATGGAAAAGTATTGGGAGCTTCAGGACAAATGGACAAACTTCAGGTCATATAAAACACTACCGAGGCTGTATTTGAAGAAAAGTGTGAAAGTTCATGAAAGTGTCCCGGGTGAAAATACTTTGTGTTGCTAAGAAACATCATCCCTGATGATGGATGAATTAAATTGTCTCGCTTAGTAGAGCCAACTCCAGGCATCCCTCGTTTATTAGTAGAATGTTTCCTTGTACTGGTAATTTATTTCAACGGCTACTTACAAATAAAAAGCCCTACCTTTAAAATGAAACCGAGATTTTCAAGCTTGCATAGTTAATGCCAAAAACAGAACAGAGTTTGCATCTTGAATAGAATTTATTAGCTACCTTTTCAGAGTTTACATTTTTAAATACAGTATTTATACATCCAAACGATTAGGAACTTACTTTAGGGTAGTCTGCAATGAAATATACTGTTCAACTTCCAAAATTACTCCATGTACAATCCAGTTAAAAATAAAACCCTTCAAATATTTCAAAGTACTGAACAACACAAATATTCAGGTAATCGAATTTTAAACATCACAGAGAAAAGCATATTCATCTCTCATGCGCTGTTATGATGACACCAACATAAAACCTAAGCATGAAGGAAATAATGTAAACCACCTGCTTTCCTCATTTGGAAGTTGTATTCATGTTTCATCCAGTTCCTCTTTTAATATATTACTTAGGTTCTGCAGAAGAAACAGCCTGTATTCGTGAACTTACAGCAATATATCTTTCCATTTCTGAAGTATGCATTTTCTGTTGATGTGCCACAGAGCATACCTGGTTTGCCTGCTGTGCACTGTGTTAAGTGAAGTCCTTTCAAAAAAGCTTATAGCTGGAGCACAGGAAGGCTACCGGCTCGCCCCTTCCCACAGGCTGCACGACAGGTCAAAGGAGCTCTCCTGAAAGGGTAAAGAAAAGCATGTACATCTCACCTGGCACAGCCTTTGAGAGCAGGACACAACAGCAGAGGCGAAACACAGCAAGCAGGGAGCTCCAACATAAGCAGGAGAGTCCTGAGATCAGAAAGTAGACATACAAGCTGCTCAGAAATGATGGAAAAGGGCAGGGTTTTCTTAATAATCTGGAGAGGAATATGCAAATTGTATGCCACGTAGAAACCAACGCGGGTGCTGCACTGAGAATAAACCAAGGGCAAAGACCCATTTTGCAAGAACACAGGTGCAAAAGGGGAGAACCATTGAAGAAAATTAATTTTCATGTGTCTGGTGCCAAGGCTTTGGGGGTTTTCTTCCTATTATTCTAGATTGAGTTCTAATGAAGGTTCCAAGTTAGAAGTTGCAAGCTGTAGCACTGAAGAGTCCAATTTAAGGAAAAAGGTAAAAAGCCTTCTATAAACGGTTCTTTGGATCCCATCACAGCTTCCAAGTTACAAATTATCATGCAGAGTTACGTTTTGAGGCCACATACTCAGCTAGAGACAACAATAGAGGCTCCTTTTCCCAGGTAACACCACCACGGAGAAGAGTTACCACTGGAGAGTCTGAGAAGAAGTATTTAATAACAACGCCAATTTGGCCACACTGTAGGAGATGTGCTTCCTGTGGGCCTAATAAGGAAGAGCTTTACAACATAAGCAGAAGCATTTCAAAACCTCAAAGGACATGTCTTATCTGCACGACTTCTGCTTCTGGAGGCCCAGAAATCCTGAAGACAGAAGGCAGATCAGACTGCAGCTTTTCTAGGCACAGATGTTGCAATCACATCTGCCTTAACCATAAGCCACGGTCCTAGCAGCATCCCCTAGTTGCTGCATTTTTGGAAATGCCAGTACAGAGGATAAAATAAAGTGTTTCTGATGACATCAGGTGTACTAAAACACTAACATGAAAGAAAAACACCTGCAGATTACGTTCCAAGAAAACGGAATGAAATAAAAGGTTTTGAAGTAGAGATACTGTCTTCCCCTCCTCCCTTGTCTACAAGAGTCACAAAATAATACTTACTTCAAATATTGAGATTGCTTTGATCGAAGATATTTTTTTTTTTAAGTGCTGATCTAGAAGCCATGAAGGATGACCATTTGTGTATGGAGGCACCCCAAGCTACTCAGACACAGAAGTGTGCACATGTGTATTTACCCAGTTAATTGTAGGTGATTTTTTTTTTTTTTGTACACACCACTCCAAGGAACTGAGCCGACTCAGCTGTGCAGATCCACATGAATATTCTCCAGGTGTTTCATTTTCTTTTATCTCACTGAAGATTCCCTCCCTAAGCACTTATAGCTACAAGATGTCTGACTTAATTCATCCAGTTCCAGGCTCCCCAGTACAAGACGGACACGGGCATAACCAACCAAGGCCAGCAAATGGCCCCAAGGATGATGAAGTGGTCGGAATACAACACAGCCAATTCCACAACTCCATCTCCAAAGGTCAGGTCTGCGACACAGTACAGGTTGCAGGACTGACTACAATAATTTTCTCCCTCTTGGCCCTCACACCATAACAGAGAGCATTTTCAGGACAGGATTAGTGAATGTTTTAGTTTATTACTTAGATGGTGAACAACAATCGCAAAATTCTGTAGTTACCTGGGAAGGGCTGCAATCATTCTGGGAAGCAGAGTTAGAATTGAAAAAAGTAGGACTAATGCTCAACATCAGAACTGAAACTAGGGGTTTAACACTTAATTGAATGCAAAAAGTGAAAGATTAATTCACATCTGTATTAACAGGAGCACCATATGCAAAAGATGGCAAGATTTATCCTGCTCATCATCGATACTGACTAAGGTTGTGCATTATGTCCAGGTCTGGATACATAGATGTAACAAACTCAGAAAAACTCAGAAAAAAACCTAAGCAACCAGGGAAAGTTAGGGAAACAGGCTTGCAGGGTACAGGAAAAAAAAGATAACTAAAGAAAGGCACAGGCTTCAAGATAGGTTAACAGCAAGTTAAAAATGATCATGTCCCACTCATGCAGTATCCACAGCGGGGCGGGGGGGGGGGGGGGGGGGGGGGGGATGACGGACCCAACAACAACAGATCAAACAAAAACAAAAAACAAGAAGCTTAACAGGTTAGGAAAAAAATTAGAATAGTATTAGAGGAAATATGCTACCTCTAGGGATAGTTAACAATGGATTAGGTTATGGAGGGGTTACACAAATCCTCACTGATTGTTTTTAAGACCTGTTATGATGAACATGTCAGAAAGTGCGTATACATATTTATCTGGCTCTACAATGAACACTACACGCTCACACATACAGTACAGGGCCTTCACATAGAGTGGATGACCTCCAGAGATCTGCGTTTTCTTTTCTAAACCTAAAGGCTGTACAAGTTTAGGCTCCTGCCAGGCAAATCAGCAGGTGACTTGACTGCTCCTTAGAGCTCCAAGCAGGCTTTTGATATCTCTTTTTTCTAAATAGCCAAGGCAGTCTGTGATTGACAATTTCTATCACATCAAGCACGCTACCTTAAATATGAAGTACTCTGAATGATCCACCAGGGAAATAAAGTCAAAGTACAGAGAAGGCAACGGCAACTGATCCCAGGAATCCAGTCCCGAGAAGGAAATCAAAACTGCCAAATTAGGCAAGGATGCAAATCCCATTAGTACCTAGAAACACAGGTAGCTATTTTTTGTTTCCAGCACCTACAATAAATAAGCCTTAATAAAAAGTAGTATTTAATAAAGTACTTAGAGAAATAAGGAGGGAAGGTTTGGCGTTTCTAAGCTTATTTTCACAGCAGTATGAAAGGAAATGAGGTAGAGTCAGAGCTAATTCTCCTTATATAATTTCACATGGAATGATTAGTTCTGCCCCAACAGTAACAGCTTTCCAGAGGGTCCTACTTGTCACCAAGATTGCATACAGATGCTCCAAGTGTAGCTTCCCTATTCTGCACTGACAACCAACTTAAAAGCTCAATATAATATTCATTTTACTATAGAATGAAATTCACAGCATGAATAGTAAAATAATGTCACAGCTACTATGAAACTGCAGTTATGTGTTGGGGGTTGTGACTTTTAGAAGTTTAATCATGAAATAGATTCATAAAGAGGAGCATGCAAAGTAGCTTTCTGCTTTAGCAGTGTCCTGTGGCCATTACGGCTGTCCATGAGCAGCATAAGCTGTGGTCTAACAACGAGAGGGCAAAGGCATGGAGGAGCATTCATGTCACATGCCCCTGCTGATTACTTTTTTTTTTGAAGCAGGTTTTCAATCATTACTGTGCTGAATGCCCCCCTTTTAAGCCTGATTAGGAAAGACATTCCACATGCATGGGGCTGCTGAAGGTGGTGGAATTCCATAAGTCACCTGGGTCGCTTCTGGGTGAAATACCAATTACTGGCAATTCATCTCAACAAGGTCAACACACCAAAAAAAACCAAAAAACCAAAAAAACCACACGTAAAAGACATCACTCAGCCCAACAGTGAACATATCACACAGATAATCCTAAAACTCTTTGCAAAAACTTGTAATAGGTATTAGTACTTTTATAAAGCACCGTAGTGTTTTCTCTTTAATCCTTGAATAGACACTAGTAGAAAAGCCCTACTAAATTCCAAAATTACCACTGCAAGTTCCTGGTCAGCTACTACTATTCTTTTAAAAAAAAAATACTGCTTTTTAAAGGATATATATAAAACTACATTTTTTTAGGGAGAGATGGTTAAATTTTTAAAAAGTAGGCTATTAACTAAAAACCTAAATGACTGCCTAGAACAGCATGCTGAATAATATTATAAGAACTTTAAATGTGTATATGTTGCACTTATTAGCACTACCATTTGTTTTACAAAAGACCTACAGATTAAATACAAAGCATGCTATTAGTTTTAGGCACAAGAACGCCCAATTTTTTATGCCTCACCAGAAATAATGACTAATTAGGACAGCACCACCCTACAGTCATTTCCATAAATCCTGCCTCTACATTTAAATCCCAACAAAAAAGAAAACTGACTTCATGATAACAAAAGCGTATTTCTTGTCAAAGTTTTCTTAAAGCAAGATCAGGACAAGCAATTATTTTCTAAAGCCAACAAGATTATTGTTTATTTGGAGAACTCAAATTTATCTCAAACCACATGCAACATACTCAGAAATTTACTGTATTAATCTGCAATCTAGTAGACATGCAAGGTGAATGGTAAAACTTTCAACTGGGAAACCACAAAATACTGCTGTACTACTTATTCTGCAAAGTCATCTCACAGCATATTGTGTAAACTTTGAAAGGAACTTGAATATAAAAAAATGCAATATGTTCAACTACTAGTTTAATTTTTGTTTTCTGGAATGTCTGTATGTAGATTAAATATCAAAGCAAGAAAGATATACAGGAAATATGATGCTGAGCATCAGATGAAATGAGGATCTGTACTTAAAAAACAAAATCTTAATTGAAATGATGGAAATTATGGTGCTTCTGCGAAAGCAGTTGTTTAATTATATGCACCAGGGAAGATACTTAGAAGAAACACCTTATTTTTACACTCAACATAGACTTTATTCCTATTTTATTTACAGAGGTGTCACCTAGTAAATAAACCACTAAGAAAATACAATCAAGATCTACACAGTCAAATTCTCCACAATAATATCACGAATGCACAACTCTGAGGCTTTCTTCCCCCCACGCCAAACCAATCTGATTGGAAAGAACAGGAAGAGGGCAATATTTTTCTAAGAGCTGGTCCTAGAAATGGAGCTATCTTTACTATTCTTTCTCCCAAATATCCTGCCACTATAGTCACACACCATCATTGCTGTAGCTAATGACTCCATTCTGAGTTTTCAGCATTCCCAAACATTTACCCTTGCATGTACGCACAAAGCTTTGCGATATTCTGGCAGTTCTTCTATATAATGGCTTTACAACTGTTCTGTTTCCATTAGATACTTTTTATTAGGCTTCAGGAAGACGAACCAAAAACCTCAGTTCTCTGAAGTGGGGAGAAGCTTGTCTTTGTCTTTTCAGATTGAGAAATAGGCTGAATGGCAACAGCAAGGTCTTCATCCTTCATTCCAACACACCTGACCACTGAATTCTGCCAGGGTAAGTAATGCCCATCATGGAACATCAATTCATTAAGTCTTCCACCCCAGAGAAGGAATAAAACACTGCAATATATTACATCTGAATCCAACTGAACTTAAGGGACATGGGTTGTTCCCCAGCTCTCGACGACAGCTTCTAATAATAACAACTATGAAAGAAATCTTACATTTTATTTTTGTTTGATGGTGTTTTATTTATCAAGACCACCATCATCACAAGTTTTCTGTTGCCAGTAACCTTTCTAAGGACCACTGTTGTACATCTAAGAAGAAAACTTTCCCACAGTATTTATGGCAATATCATACTTGTACCACTGAGCATCATTAACAGACAACCTGTTGTACAGACACAGCATCTGACTGCCCAAAACCACTCTTGGAACAAAACTGGAAAATGGCAGTGAAGCCACACTGGTCACACTGTTGTAGAGACACAATATGTAAAGATGTTTTCAGATGCAACACTGATTAAGTTCTTTTTTTTTTTTGTCAACCTAACAATATGTTCAACAATTTTCTTGTAACAATTCAGCGAAACTACAATTCAGCAAAATTAAGGTAGGAAGACATTTAATCCAGTTGCACCTGAAGTGCCAACAAGAAAACTTCCGCTAATCACATATATATTAGATTTCACACATATGTTTGATTATATGTAAACCTATACACACAAAAACATCTAAATCAAAGTTGCATATATAGCACTAACTTACTTTGGGATTTATGTGGCTCAACTGTTTGTGTTCTTTCTGTGTCTTAACCCTAACAAATAATTATTCGGGGAGATGGGGGGAACCAAACCACACTTAGTGCCTTGCCTTGCCTGTTTTCCTCCAAGTTCTGCATTTCATTGAATCATGGAATGGTTTGGGTTGGAAGGGACCTTAACGATCATCTAGTTCCAACCCCCCTGCCACTTCATCATTAATTTTACATAATTCATTGTTAATTTTAGACATTCCTCCAGTTCTCATTTGGACATCAAAGAGCTTCTCATACCCAAAATATCAGCAATCTGAAGTATTAGCTCCTCTACTTATTGTCATATATAACTTGAAAAGATCTTTGATTTCTTGCCTACAGGAAATACTGCAGATCAAAAATAAAGCATATATATATATATATGCTCCCATATATACAGATATATGGTGTCCAGGATTTAGGATAATAGACTGTTTGGAGACATGGTTTTCAGATTTAGATTTCATACTCTGTCTGGTGCTTCACACATTTATTTTTACTTTCACATCTGACATGCAGCAATATGGCTAGCTAAGGTGTACATTCAAGACATACTTTGATATGTATCTATTTGGAAATGAAATTCACACTGGGGTATGTGTCCTTACAGTACCAAGGCACTGCTTCACCACTGCTAACTGCACCACTTACTGATGGCTGGGGGCAGAGGAAGGCAGGCTCTCTAGAGCCCCTTGTTAACAATTCTGCCACCAAAGATTAAGATGATTCTACTGCTTTACAAACTTGGTAGAGAACATCTCTCACATATGAATGGGGAAAAAAAATAATCCATGGTAGCCAAAGTATTTCTCAAATGTCTGCTGCATGGGTTCCTAACAGCCTTGCATATATATTTTTAGAGTTTGTTCTCCACTTTTGTATTTTTTTTAAATTAGCAGTATTAGCAAGTTATACAACTAGTCCCAGACAATGAGATACTCACTCTGTTCAAGATAGCAAATCATTCACCTTAGTTTTGTTACTACTGACACTATACAACAGCTTATGTCTCAAGCAGTAGCACACAGAAGCCCTCAAATAGAGCAGTCAGCATTAAGGTCCCATTTTTAGTGATATTGATATAAATAAGTAATAAAAAAATACAACCTTAAAATATATTTTCAGCATGTTTCCTTATAACAGAGTACAATTCTCTTCACACAGCAACATATAGGTTATATCTGTTTCTTCTGAGCACATAGTTTAGGATGCAATTTATATAGAAACAGCAGTTCTTTAACTCAGTTATTTAACCAGGAAAGATCTCAAGTCTCTGGACAAAACTTCCTCTTTGCAGCTGAAACAACTAATACAAGATAATATTCCACACTCAGTATTTGCTCAGCAGCAGTGCAGAAAGAATGCCTTATGTCAACGGCCCTCCTAATCTGAGCTATATAGGACTGCATCGTATAAACATATTCTGATCTTGTGAAGCCAAACAATGCAGCATGTATATTTTATTTCTTTTTTCTAAGCTAGATTCCAGCTGGCCACACAAAGAGTAAGGAATTTAGGTACAACAAATGCTTCTGAAACTACTGGCCTTCTCTACATGAGGAAGCACTTGGTGCGATCCTAGCTTACCACAGCCATTCAGTTTTTGCCCAAGCAGTTTGTTCCAGGAGCCCTGAATGAAAGTACATACACTGATAAAGTGCTGTTTTGATGATAAAAATGTCTATCTAGACACTTTCACCAGTGCAGGTTATTGGTCAGAGACCATAAACCTTCACTGCTCTGATCAAAACAGAAAATAACAGAAGTCCAAGCTGTAAATTCGGCTAGAGGCCTGAAACGCTCAAGGCACGTGGCTCTTCTTTGAGCTATGGGCAATGTCAAACACTAGTTGTAGGGTGTAGAAGGCATTTATAAAAAGCCAACCAGGAACTTTTTGTTTTCATATTCTCAAATTTTATTGAGCAGAAATGTTTGAGGATAGTTTATTACTTTTACCGGCCACTCTAAAATGGGCCTCCAGCCAAACAGGTCTTTAAAATATGTCTGTATTTTAGTTTTAAAACAACATTAAGGAAGTTGTATAACTTTTACATTAGAATCTAAGTGACTTAGCAGCACAAGTGACACATTTCAGCTGTAACACAGGCACTTTGGAAGCTACGGGCACGACTTCTGCAACAGTGCCAGTTGCACATGGTACTGATCCTAACGCAGGAGAGAGATGCACAAGGATTATTTAACAGGTGTTTGTAACTCATGGCAAATCCCTAAACAATGAAATTCAGATGTATGCTGGTATCATATTAGTGACTCGTGTGCCAAACACCTTCATACAGGCTAAACTGTGGGACAAGACCCATCCACTATGTGCTGTACTTGCCTTCACAGGGCTTTACTGCAATATTCCAAGAGCAACAAATGGCAGTAGTTGTAACTATGTTACTGCACAAGAATTCAAACTGTGCATTTATTGTGGGAAAAAGGAATTTTGTCCACTATTTGAAAAGCACCAGCACCTTGAGCTGGACAGTGGTTTTGCTTCCCAGGTTCTACCATCACTGTCAATTGGCCAACTAATAGTTAAATTGGGAAATTGTTCAGAAAGTTTGGGAAGACAAAGGTATTGCAATACTGAGAATGATCCCCATCTTTTTACATGTGGTGGGCATACAGATCCAAAAAAAAACAGCACTGTATTAAAAAATCCTGCCCTTAATTGATTTATGTGATCTGCATTCATAGCATTTAAACTTATGACAGAAAGTATTCTTCCAATATATTTTACTATGGCTGGACCTCCAAGGAGGAAAAGGGAAAAAAAAAAAAAAAGATATGAAGCAAGAATACACTCTACATTAGGTCTTGAAAGTGCCAATTAAAATTCAATATTGTACTTTGTATAGAGGTTCCTTACATGAAAACCCTGTCATGGTTAAGATTTAAGGTTAACCAGGTTAATAGAGTCCAATAAAATAGCTCTATTTAATTATGCCACACCACTGTTATAAGGCACACTAAAATCCGCTACTCATCTTTACTTGACTATTGCGCTAAACTCCAAAACACCGTAACATGCACGCACTTCTCATCAACCAGAAAATCCTACCATGAAGTAAGGTTCAACCTCTTTCCCCTGCTTCTTAAAAAAAGTGCATGCATTTGCACCTCAAATGGTTTCTTCCCTCCAGTCTGCTACTCCAGTCATCACAGCCATGTGTTAAAAGATTCGTGCAGACCTGCCAAGGCTTGTTCATCTGAGACACTTTCCTGAAGTTGGGATTTGCTTGCAAAGTGTATTTAAGCAGGTCCTCCACTACTATGCGTTCAAACAAAATCCTAAACTCCACACATTTTTGTGAAATTGAAGTTATGTTTTTGTTCTCCTGTTTTGTAAAGCATGACACTACACCACTACAAAGGTTACGATCCTTCCCGACAGTGTTACCAGCATAACTATTTACACACATCCACCTTCAATTGTGCTGTAGTGACACTTGGACTGAAACTGGGTTCAGATTTTGCATCTCCCTACATAACTGCTTACAAAAAGCGGCCCCTGCCCCACGCAACTTGTATTTAAAAAAAAAAAAAAAGTGTTTTTAGAAAATAACCCCCCCAGCCGCATTTTCAAGGCTCTGGGCGCTGTGGCAGGCCCGGGGGCTGACCGAGGCCTGGCAGCAGGGCCTGTCCCGGCGGCTCCCCCGCAGCCCTGCCCGCGCCGGGCCCAGGGCAGCCAGGCCGCTCTCCGCACCGGGCCCCGCGTCCTCCGACGCTGCCCGCAGGAAGGGGCCGGAGACTACCGGCCGGCCCAGGCAGCGGCTCCACGGGGCCGAGGGGCGGGCAGCCATGTTAGGACCGCGGGGGGAGGCGGCACCCCGTGCCGGCAGCGGCTGCTCCCCACCGCCGCCGCTCCCCGGGGAGTGGCTCCTTCCCTCGGAGCCGGGCCGGGCCGCTGCCCTCCCCCGCTGCCGGCGGCCCCAAGGCCGCGGAGGCCAGGCCGCTCGCCCTGCTCCGGAGGCCGCCGCCAGGGCCGCGGGGCCATCTTAGGGCGAGCCGGGGCGCCGGCTGTCCCCGACAGCGCCTCCCGCGCCGCAGGTGCCGGGGAGCCACGTCAGGCGGAGCGCGCAGCCCCGCGTCCGGCGGCGGCGAGCCGGCTCCCCTCGCCTCCCCCCGCGCCCGACGGAGCGGGGCTCGGCGGCCCGGCCCCCCCCCCCCCCCCCCCCTCCTCCTCTCGCGTAGCGCCGGCCACCGCCGGCCCTCGCCCCCGGCCTCCTCGCCCGGCCCCGGGCAGAGCGCCCGCCCCGCCGCTCCGCGCTGACCCCTTCCCTCCCTCCTGCCTGGCTCGGGCGGCCCCGCTTCTTACCCCACCCAGAGGGAGCTCACCTCCTCCTCACTCCCGCCTGGAGACCGTCGGCACCGACGCGCCGGCGTCCCGGCCCCTCCCTCCCCTCGGCGCGCAGCAGAGCCAGCCTCCCCCTGCCGCCAGCCGGGCCCCCTCCTTCCTCCGCCCGCGGCCCGGGGCCCGGGGCCGGGCCCGCTCGCCCCCGAGCCCGGCGCCAGCCTGCCCCGGCAGACCTGCGGGGCGAGGGGCCCGGCCCGCCCGGGCAGCCCCTGCTCTGGGGGCAGCTCCCAGCGTCGGCCGGGCCGCTCAGGCCTCCCGGCCCGGCGGCCGGACCGGGGCGTTAAAAACAAATAATAAAAAAAAAAAGCAGGAAAACCGAGCGCTGGAAGGGGAAACGAACCGTTTGCTGTGGCTACCGCAGAACAGGCCAGCCCAAAGAGCCTGGGGAGTGGGGATGGGTGGGCGGAATAAGTAACATGGAATCCTACACCAGGTGCACTAAGGAAAAAAAAAACCACAAAGGTGTTTTTCCTCAGAGAAGCTGGAGAGAAAGTCAGAGCGCTTCTCAGTTGTGTTTCCCTGCTACACCGGCCCCTGGCAGGCGGCGCAGCCGCTGTGGAAGGCCGGGCAGTGCGGGTGTCAGCCCGCTCTGTGAACCCTCCTCGGCCCCGGCAAGTAACAAACTTCTCCAGCAAAACTTCTCAGAGGAGGCATGTTTGTAACGCTGACTCAATTTAGCATGGTGTTATCTTTGGTGTGTAAACTGTTGGCTTTTCTTTTTTTTTTTTTTAATGGGAAGTCAAAATGAGTAATATCTAATGGAGTGATAAAGCAAAATTTCCAAAGACTACAGCTGTGACAAGCACAAAGACCAGTAACTTGAGGAATTATGTATTTTTTCCTACTCTGGCTAATCAGTGATTATGAAAGAGTGACGAGAAGGCTGATTTGCATGAGAAATCCCCTTAGGATAATGCAGTGTTTTGTTTCACAATTTTCTAGGTTCAAAAAGCCTAGTAAAGTTGTTTTCCAATAGTTTTCCACTCTCCTGCACCTCTGAACTCCTGATACTATCAAGCTATGGAAATACCAAAATGTCACAAGGCAGGCAGTTCTTCCTGTTTTTTACGTAGGCAAAAGTGGCAAGACCTGAAAATCTTTTAATATTTGTTGCCCACATTATAAATAATTTTATAAATGTAGGATTTTGTCTTTCAGACGTTGTCAGACAGGGTGAGAGATGAGGAGACCTTCAGTCCAGCTGAGTAATTTGCCCCCAGCATGTGCTGGAACACAGACAAACAGGATGTTTTATCCCCAATTTATGGATAGAAAAATTGAGGCAAGGAAGTGAAGGCATTCATTTTTCAAGTGTAGAAGTGCTCATTTGTAAGCAGGCAATTTAGGCTGGAACTTTTTTTTTCCTTTTTTTTTTTTTTTTTTTTTTTTAGGAAAAGGACCGTGTATATACAGTTCCCATTGAAATTACACTTGAGGCACCCAAGCAGAAAGACTTTGGCCATACTCTTTTGGGGTCCCACAGCCCTAATCCCATGTTCTAATTGGCCAGTAATCTGTGGACAGATATTGTAACAGTTCCTTTAGAATATTTTTCTACTTCTCGCTCATTTGCATACTAATGGCATAAAAATAGGCACTTCCTGCCAGTAATTAGTCCGAGCCCAGAATTTAAAGAAAGAAAAAGACCACAGCATTATGGTAGACGGATGGTACTGAGGAAGCTGCAAAAAAGAGTCACTTCTCTAGCACTCAGAGAGTGCCTTTAATTTAGAGTTCAAGGCTGGCAACTCTGTTACCACTGTGTGACAGGGATTAACTGTTTGCTTGGCCTCATAACTTTGCCTCTAATGAGCCCCTCTAACTTTTTTCACGGCAAATCACTCTATCTGTCCTGCACCCAATCTTGCTGCTGTAAAGGTTTTTCTTTTTTTGCCTTTTTTCCCAGAAAGAATAATGCTGGCGGTGAAGTCTACACCATGAGCCTAGTTCCTTGTGGAGCACTGTGACTGGGACCAACACAGAGTCTGCTCAAGGGTTCTTCACCTAATGAGGCTCTGCGCAACTCATAACCTCACCAAGTCATACGAAGCTCTGGGTTAAAATACCCCTGTTAAGGGCTGGAGAGCTTTGGGGTTGTACATGGGGTTATTTGACTTCTCACGTGTAGGTCATAGACTTGAGTATGAACCAAGCTGGTGATAGCTAGAGATTTTCCTCTTACGATAGCAACATAGCTTTTATTTTACATACCAGCTTTTTCAGTCAAATATGTAGCGGAAAAGTTTTCTGCTTTATAGAAATTTCTCTGTTGCTACTCTACTGGTGGTATCCATGGCAAGGTGAAACAAAAGCAGGGAATTACCCATCCAACCCTGAAGAACAGCAATAACTTCAATGAGAGAGGGAATGTGTATTTTGCTACTGTCATTCCCCTAACTTCTCTGGAGATAAATATTACAGATTACATTCTCCAGGGCTATCGAACTGACACCTTCAGTGAAGAATTAAATGTGGAAACTCTTCCCATGGTATTACTTAGAAGAAATTTCAGCAATTACTGTTTGCCATCTACAATTGGACAATACTGATCTCCAGCGATGCAATCTAAAAGCTCATGAGATGGAACTACAGTTAATTATATACCTTTAACTTATTTACCTATTTCAATGGCTAAGTAATAATTAATATATTAATCTCTCTAATACATTAACTGTAACTATTTGTTTCTTTAGAGCCACTGCTCTCAAAGAACCATGGGATGGACCCAATAAATTAGGTCTGTACTCCTTGAAGTCAGGACCCACACTGCAGCAGTAGATGTTTGGCCCCTTTAATGGCATCCAGAATCACAGAATGGTTTGGGTTGGAAGGGACCTTAAAGACCATGTAGTTCCAACCCCCCTGCCCCGGGCAGGGACCCCCCCCCAGCCCAGGCTGCTCCCAGCCCCATCCAGCCTGGCCTGGAGCACTGCCAGGGATGGGGCACCCACAGCTGCTCTGGGCAGCCTGGCCCACCACCTTGCCGCCCTCACACAAAAGAATTTCTTCCTTATATCTAATCTAAATCCACCCTCTTTCAACTTACTGTCATTCCCCCTTGTCCTATCACTGCATGCCCCTGTAAAAAGTCCCTCTCCAGCTTTCTTGATGGCCCCTTTAGGTACTGAAAGGCCACTATAACATCTCCCTGGGGCCTGCTCTTCTCCGGGCTGAATGGCCCAAATTCTTTCACTCTGTTTTCATAGGAGAAGTGCTCCAGCCCTCGGATCATCTTCACAATCCTCCTCTGGACTCATTCTAACAGGTCCATGTCCTCCTTATGTTGAGTTGAATAAAAGTTAGGTATTTGTTTAGACCTTCTAGGGAATGCCCAGAGAGAGTTTATGCTCTTTGCAGGTACAAAATACCTACTGCAAATTAAATCAAAATACTCATTTTATCAGCACAACTGTGTCTGCCCAAGCAGTCTTGAGGGAAAGGCAATGTCAAAGAGTTGGGGTGACTCTTAATGAGTTGTGAGACTGTGGCTGCAATGAAAGACTGCAGTATGGAGAGGAAGGTCCATCCCTTCAACATTCACCATGTATAATCCTTGTCCAAGGACAGCCTTTCCTAGGTGCTCCTTCTTTGAGGGAGCAAGGCTACGGTTTGCATTGCAGCTTAATGGGTCAAGCACTTGCCAAGGAAATGGGAGATTTTGGTTGAAAATCTTTCACCACTTGGTAGGAATCAAAAATAGTATCTCCCCTGTCTTGTGATGGGCTCTTCTGCCCTGGGTCAAGAGGTGGAGAAAGGGATTAAACTTTTAGGGGGAACTGATGCTAAGCTAGTGAAAGTAATCCTGAGTCTATGCCACAGTGATCCAGGCACTCAGTGGAGAGCATCCTCTTGGTTTCAAACTCCACCAGAAAAAGCCTTTTCTACCTTTTTTACATCTTTCCACTTCCCTTTCCCTCCATCCATCCCACTTCATTGCTAATCTTTGTCAAGCATGTATGAAACTCTGTATTACGTTGTGCTGAACTTAGAAGTGCAATTGTGTCACTTTTTTTTTTATCTTTAAAAGAAAACCTTGTGAAGCTTTTATCCAGCAGAACTATATTACCAGAAAGTATTTTCCTGAAAACTTTGAGACTCTAGCTTATTAAAACACAGATCCTTAAGATGATTGGGTCTATTCCATTAGTAGATTTATAAAGTGTGCAGACTGGGTAAACAACAGTGACAGCTTGGGGAAGTGTATGCACCTGTTTATTAAAAAGATGTTAACAAGGGCAAATCTAAAATAAGAACATGTACCGCAACCCAATTTTCAGCAAATTTTTATGCATGCCTACACTTAAGGTTACCAATGTTATTGGCAATTTCTCTCTCTCTTTTTCTCTCTCAGAAGTACACGGCAACTGATGAGCACGGAGCATCTGTGGCAAAGGAAAAAAACACCATCTTCAAATTTTGAGGAGCAAACATGACCCTTTCTGTTTCCACTGTTTCCCACCCACATTCAGTTAGGGTAAGAGAAGAAGGGGAAAAAAAAAAAAAAAAAAAGCAGAAATATTTTTTTTGCATGGAAGGACCAAAGAATGTATTGTTTTCTCAATCACAAGCAACCACTTTCATCACTATTTTTGCTCTACATCATAAGTGACAGCAAGTTTTCTGTATTTTATTGGTAGAACTTAGAAGGGGTCACATTTCTAGAAGTCCTTCTGCAGAAATGAGTCTTCTGTTTGGATGTATGCAAATTCTACAGCGCTTATGCAACTTGTAATTTGCAGATAGGTATAAGCATATGCAAAATGGAGATTAAATGTGTATATGCAAGTTTGCATAATTAATCGACCAAGAATGTACAAAAACTGCAAATGCTTTGTTGAAATTTGGCTATAGAAAGATTTATGAATTAGCCTTCTACAGCAGCTTTCACTCAAAGATGCTAAATACACTTCATTTTTATTAATAATTAATAATTTATAAGATTTACATGATAATATTATTCCCCCAGAATAGCATTTAAGAAATGTATCCCACTTTTGTGAGGACCTGTCTGTACTTATGCCTATTCACAGTTGCTGTAGTGGTGCTTTTTGTGAGCGTAAAATGCTGCCAGCCTGGAGCCCCTCCAGGATTAGATCTTAATCCCCAAAGATATGTAAGTGCTACCATCTCCTTTTTACAGATTGCAAACTGGAAACTACATGGGTAAATGCATACAAGTTTATGCATAAGGTTAATAACAGAGCAAAGAATGAAAATTTAGGCTCCAAACTTGTTGAGTGTATTGTAAGGACAGCCACTGTCCCTTCTTGGAGTCTTCTTCATGTCAGTACTTGATCTGAATATTATTGAAGACAAACCAAAGCCCTGGACCAGACTGTGAGTGCTGTGTTTTAGCGGATGGCCAGATGAGCCAAAGCATACATCCCTCAAACATGTTTTATTACTTCTGTTATCATGAACCAAAAGGGCCTTTGAACAGTTCTCACAATACAGGAGGCAAAAAACCCCAGTGTTTTACTTCAAAATACCTTTTACTACAGCTGGGTACAATAGGATGTGATTATTTTAGGAACATTAAAAATATCTACTATCTTCCTCCCATGCTAGGTAAAATAGTAGTCTGAAGTATTTTTGCTTTGTAATTTTCTAAACCAAAGAATTTTGATTTAACCTTCTCTTCAGAAGGAAACTAGCTGATAATATCTTACTTCCCTCTTTTCTTATTGTGGAATTGTTGAAAGAATGCCATTTGTTGCTATTTGTCATCCCAATTTTCTAGTCCATAATACTGCTCATTAAAGACAATAAATATTAACCAGAAGACTACTTAAAAACCCCAACCAGTTTGCAGAATTCGAGTGCATAGGTAGTAACACAATGCCAGTATAAACCTAGGTATGCATTCATTACTTAATTGCACACATACACATGCACACACATATAAATCATATCTTCTGAAAAAACAATTCTCCTTTATTTCTCTTTATGATATTTATTCAGCAAAATTTTTAACATTTTTTTTTATTTCTCAGATATTAAACTTATACAAGTGAATGAACATCTCTGCTTCTCTTTCAGGGGATTGCAGCAAGAATCACTGGAAAGTATTGCCAAAAGTGGGAAAACTGAGGATAGCAGTATGAAATGCCAAAGCTGACAATTGCTAAGATGCTTTCGTCTCTGAACAGAAGGCCTATTTTGTCCCTCATGCGTGGTATTAAAAGTGTGTAAGGTACCATGTTGGCCTCTGAACGGGGTGAATGGATCCTGAGACCAGTTCTCCCAACAATGGCAAATATTAAGGGATCCACACAGGTTTCACAGCTGCCGGTGCTCAGTTGCTCTGCTAGGCATGAGCTAATGTATGACTGATTCCTCTCTGGGGGACACTTCGATACTGGGTTTCAGAGGGGACCCTTTCAGTATTCTTAATGATGTTTTTGGCTAGGAAGCCTGGCAGCATTATAAAGTTATTGTAGTCTCTGACACCAAAGAAACATTGCCTAAAGAGCTGTAGCAAAAGACTTCATAGCACTGCTTCCCAGTACTCAAAAAGGCAAAGGTATAAGTACACCCCCAAAAAAATAAATTCAAGCTCTGTGAGCAGATTAACAAAGCTGTTTGCTATTACGGACAAAAGCTGCAGGGAAAAAAATGAAGAGGAAATGGGCTGTATTACTGTGAGTTGGCACAGAAACGAAATACCAGGCTGCAATTTATGTATAGTAATTGTTCACGAAGCATTCTTTGAGTTTTGATAGTGACTCATTGTGTTCTTTGTGACCTTTGATGTACAGGATGGGCTGCTAGAAGACAGAGGAAGCCACAGTAAGAATATAAAACTTTATTAACTTAAGATTTTGTTGGTTTGTTTGGATATTTTTTTTTTTATTGCTTGCTGATAGGTAGTATCTCTGGAAAAGACTGCCAGACACATTTACCTTGAGTCCTCGTGGGTTTTGCCGTCTCTCCAAAGCTTTTGCAGTTGAAAAAAAACAGGTCAGGTTTAGCTGAAAAATGGCTTTGGTTTTAAAAAGGAAATTTGTTAAACAATTGGTTGCTGACGTTGATTACTGAATTCTGAAAAATAAGATAACTGATTGAAATACTGCTGTCTTAGTAGCCCAAGCAATGAGCAGTGATAGGCCCTGCACTGTGCAGTACAGATGGAAAAGTTATCGAGAAGATAGTCTTCTGAGTGAGTATTTTATGTTTTAAAGGAAATTATGGAAAATACCTTCCACGGAGTCATCAGAGTTGACACAACAGATTCTTCAGCGCCGTTAAGTTCCATTATGTAAATCCACAGTGATGTAAGCCAGACACTGTCAAGTTTGATACGCCCCAAATTTGACCTAATTAGCCATTTGGTTGTTACTTCTATAAAAGCTTGTGCAACTCAGCTCAGTTCAGGATATAGATGCTAATTGAGCTCATAACCTACAGGTGCTAAAGAATTCTTACAAAAGAAGGTCTATCCTATTAGGAATGCAAGTCAAGGCTCAGGGTCATCAGCTCGGATAGTGGGGATGGGAGTAGAAATCCCATCTACAGCTCTCTTCACATCACCATTTTATTTCCAGAAGCAAAATACAAATCCAGAATAAATCAATGCAATCTAATAGATATTTGCCAACTGTAGCTGCTCCGGCTTCAGTTGGTTGAACAGGGAAAGAACATTTCCTTAAGCTTTTAAAAAGCGGAGACTGTATAATGCAAAGCCTGAAGGAGTTTGCTCTATCCCCCAGTAACAAACGTACTCCTGTGCAAATCACAGTTGAAATTTTCTCTCGTTCACAGGCCCACCGGCCAACATCCAGCCTGCTAATTTGTAGGTGACTGCCGCTGCGTGACTTACTCCAGATTTGCCTTTCATGTTTCTCATCTCTGTCCGTGTGTCCCCAGCCTGAGATCACCTCCTTTACACTCAAGTTCTCTTCCCACCCATTTGACAAGCAGGAATACAATAACCTTTTGTCGTACCTACACCTTGGCCCAGATGCCTTAATGTAAACACTCTATCTCTTCTGCTGTTTCCCTGCAATCCCCTAACCAAAATGAAACGAGATAAAAAGAGCTGCACAGGCTCTGAGTTTCCTGGCTTTTATCTTTTTATACCAAAGCCTTTGTGTTAATTTTGCATAGCTATTTTTACATGAGGAATAATATCCTGAATTACTGCTATCACGTGCATTTAAGAATCCCACCTCACTGTCCTTAAGTCATCTGGCAACCTGATAGTGTTTCCTGCTCCTTCCCTCACATCAGCACTGCAGAAAGCCTTGCTAAAAGTTTCACATCTGAAAAAGCAGATGATTTGGCAACACCTTCCTATAGATATTTTTTTTAAAAAAAAAAAAGAAATGTGCCTGTCTGAGTAAACTTTTCTTTCCAACTGTTCTTTTTTGTCAGCTTGCCAGCTTGACTTCTAGTATTGTTCTGCAGAGATTGCTGTAAGGAAAAATGAAAGAGAAGAGAAAGGTAGAGAACTAGGGGAAAGGGAAGAAGGGTTCAGAGGGCATTTAAAGCCTGGGGAGCCTAGCATGGGAAGGGAGATAGGCTTAGGAAACAGGGAATAAAATGGTGGAATGAGAGATAAAACAAGAACATAAAGGATAAGGGATTAGAGAGATAAGGAGTTCAAGAGATGAAATGTGAATAAAGGAAAACAAGAAGAATAAGGATGAAAGGAAAGAAGTGACAGGAGTAAGACATGTAAACAATTAACTAAGAAAATATTCTGTTTATTTTGGTGAAAGAAAATTATAGCATCTTTATTATTCTCTGGTTTGCTAGTTCAGAGGAATTCCTCAAACTAAATGCTGACATTTGGGTAGTATTACAGAACAATGATAAATATAAGCCTGCCAGTTGTTGAATTAACCCACTCTGAGTTTTGTTAATTAATATGTCATTCAGGCAACTAAAATTTGGATAAGAAAACAAAGCAATAAAACAATATATTAACAGCTGCAATACAAAGTGCAGATCTGGAAGGACTCTTCACAACATTTGCAGTTACATCCATCAGCTCAGTGATAATCACTCCAGCACAGAGGGACCAGATCGCTGATGCTTTGCTGCGATTAATACCTGCGCTGAGAAGTGAAAAAAACCTTGAACTCAGTGCTGGGTTCAGGTTCCAGCATTGCCCACTGACCAGCAGAAAATTTGCTCAAGAATGTGATTTGTCTGTAGAAGTATTTCACAGTACTTTTTTTTCCCCATCTGGGTATTTATAAAGTGTTATCAGGTCTCAGTTTCTGCCTGATATGCCTGAGCTGTTCATGTAGGTCACATAATGTGGTGGAACCTAGATAATGTTGCTTGTTTTCCCTTATTGTCTGAACATATTTCATCAGGAAGCTGAAATTTAGTCAAACCCATGCTCAATTTGTTAATTTTTTTTCCCCCCAGAAAGAGTACATACACCTACAAGTCTAATAGGCAGCATTAAAAAACCCAAACATTTTTTTCATTAGTTTCTGTGCTTGACTCTGACTGGAAGTCACCAAACATTAACTAGTTTATCCATCATCCCTCCCTTTCCAATACCCTTAAACTTACACAAAATAGTTCAGGTCTATTGCAAAAATATTCCTTGAGGTCATTTACTTGATGTATATAACCTAAAGTCTATATATTCAGGAGAGGAAATTTTAAAGTCCTATAATTTGCTAGTTAACAGAAATCTCATAATTTCATTTTTTTATGTAATTTGGCAAGCAGTACTTATGCCACCACTTTTCAGGTTTTTCTTTCCTTAATGACCAAGGCCTTTCCTGACTTGACTGCATCCCCATATCCCTCCCAAAAATGCATCAGAAATGTGAGGCTACAGAGGGTGACCTTGGAAGCACCATATAGCATTCTAGAGGTGGGGTACTCCTTTTACATGAATAGTGTGAGCAAACATAAATTTATACCCCAGGAAGCTGGGAGGTTTAACTTTCCACCTGGAGACCCCTCTTTGTGCTTGTGTTACGACCTCCCTTTCCTTTCTCTTCTGCAGAAAGACATTTTGGAAGCTCATGCACCTTCTGAAGGTGCCCTGAGAAATGGGGCCAGAACACACGAGGTCTTCCTCTGCTCCGCAAAAGGCAGAGCACCATCAGTGAGTGGTGAAACAATTTTTCTGTCCACCCTCTTTCCTTGTTTCTTTCTGACGGGCTGAGATACAGGCTGAGCTCCAGTGAGTTTCTGTCGGAGCGCAGGGTGTCCTTTGCCTGCCACAGACACATGCAGCTCCACAGGTTTCTGTGCTGGCCTCGGGCTGTTGAAAGTTTTTGAAGACACAGTCAAGGTATTACCTATCCATTTCCCTCATATTCAATGTGACAATCCCCCAAGATTTCTTCCTTCAGAGCATCCACAGAGAAGACGACAAAATGAAGTCTCTAACAAGTGCTAGTCCCAATTCTGGTGCCATCCAGTCCTGTTAATTCTATCAGAGGGAGAGAGATTCTGAAGATTTGTTTTAATTCAGTACAAAGCATGTGTTACTTGATGGAAAACTGGATTTGCTTAAAAGCAGAAAGAAAAACACTTTAAAAGAACCCTAAAGCACCCCTTGGATCCCACCCTGTGAACCCAAACTGAGCAGCCTAAAGCACATAAGAACCATAGTAAGTAGTTATGTATTTACAGAGGGACCCAAGCCATAGGTCCTCTGCCAAAGTATTCGAGGTGTTATGATGAGAAAGCACCAGTAACAAACAGCAATTTAAACATCCTAAATTATATTTTGTAAAGTCTCAGCTTGCCAAATGCCTGAATGAAAAAGGATGTGAAAGATGGGCTCTCCTTCATTCTAATTCAACCCAGATTCTGGGATTATCTGTTAAAAATAGGACATTTTCTATTCTCTAATAATAATAATTTTCCATAGACAGCTGTTGATGTGCCCATAGGTTCACAATAGCTCTTTTTTCAGTGGATTGTAATAACAGTTTCTTCAACTATGTCTTTGAATTCAGAGCTGTACAAGCTATTCACAGTGAACACTTTAATCAGTGAATTTCAGCTTTTATTCTGCCTGTAAATTGCTACAAACCTTACACACAGACATTTGATATAAATAAACTTTGCCCTGCCGTTTTGTTCACAACATGTTTTTGCTGCGGTGTCTCCACGTTCATTATTACCATTGCACAACTGGTCACCTTGGTTGACCAGCGTTGTTTGTCCTAGGAAAGAAGCAGTAACCAAGAGGAAATCCACGTCGTAGAGCCGTGATGGTCCAATGGATAAGGTGTGCACAGTTAAGTTAGGAGGAGCGAGATCACAAGACTAAAAAGGTTTTTAGGACTATTTTAATATTTCCTTTCCAGTTCCCTTGACTCAGACCTTGCTTGTAACGTCGCTATGAGAACAAAGAGGCCACTTGAACATTATAGGCTGAGGTCAAATTGAAAATTAATGATGTCTTATCACATTCAGACAAAGCTCCAGCTGCAAAGGGTGGGGTTGGATGCTTTTCTGGTTTATTTAATTGCCACTGAATCAGGGCTCTCAACAGGGCTTGCCTAGTCAGAGCTGCAAAAGATGAGCTCACATGCCATTTTCTGAGTCCTTTAGCCATGCCTGTGCCAGAGCCTGGCCTGGCAATCCTTTACGTGGCTGGTATCTTCGGTGGGAGCAAACGGACTGCAAGTTTAATATCTTAATGAAACAAATGTTAGGCATTTGTTTTATATGAATAAAACATCTTTGGCATAAACTGCGGTGAAAAACAAATTCCAAAAAGGTTGTAAATCAGAATTCAGTTTTCAGTGCGCTAAAATGTGTGTGTGAAAAATTATGCTGAAGAGCCAGCTCTATTTAAACTAAACCATTTGGCAATGTCCTGTCAGTACAGGAGAAAATGGATGTAATGTGCACATATGCACAAGGAGTGACTCAGAATGATGTACAAGTGTTACTGTATCCACTCCAAAAGAAATACCTGGAAGTCAGGAAATAAGGCTCTGCAGTTCAGCAGATTTGTCTGAGGATAGATGTTCTGTTTTTGAAACTCTGGTTTCTCCCCAGAGTGCCGTAAAGATGTCTCATGAAAACAAATACAGTCTGGGTCAACCGATATCTCTGGGACTATTGCACAAACTATAGTATTATTTGGTATTTATGGGAGAAGAGTTTCAGGAAAAAAAACATGCCTGCTAGCAGCTTGAGGACTGAATAGTAGATTGGTATCTGTAGCTCCTGGAGGAAGACCTGTAGCCTAAACACACACTCAGTAAATATGTGTAAGTCCAGGCATTTCCTTAAGTAGTCAAGACAGTTTAATTGGCTATGAATATTCATATAAATGAGTTTTGTTTGTAAGAAGGGCAGCAATCTCAAATGCCTGTACCAATCTGTATTCAAGCGGAGAAATCATCTGAAGTCTCCTGCTTCCTGTTTATAAGAGTTTGGGCTGCCCAGACAAAACACAGCAGTGGGAACAATAGCGCAGGGCTTGGATGACTCTTCAGGCACCTCTGAGACGGAGCTGTCTTAGCTAAAGGTAACATCACTCCAACTCACTCTCACAGCCTTGGAGCAAGCGACTTCAAAATGATCTGGTATGTATCTGTAAAGTCAGTGCTCAAATACATAGTGAAACCATAGAATCATAGAATAGTTTGGGTGGGAAGGGACCTTGAAAGGCCATCTAGCCCAACCCCTGCAATAAGCAGGGACATCTCCAACTAGACCAGGTTGCTCAGAGCCCCGTCCAACCTGGCCTCGAATGTTTCCAGAGATGGGGCATCAACCACCTCACTGGGCAACCTGCTCCCGTGTTTCACTGCCCTCATCGTAAAAAACTTCTTTATATCTAGTCTGAACCTACTGTCCTTTAGTTTAAAACATTATCCTTTGTCCTGTCACTACAGGCCCTACTCAAAAGTCTGTCCCAGTCTTTCTTGCCAGTCCCCTTTAAGTACTGGAAGGCCACACCTTCACCCATCCCACCAGCGCACTCCATTTTACTGCTGATATACACAGACCGAAAACACAGCTTGGGTCAGCTGCTGTTAGGCTGCCTGTCCTCGAGGGGCGTTGCTGTGGTAGCCTTCCCTTTGGAAACCCTCCAGGAGGGAAGAACATATTTTCCCAAAAATGGCACCAGGTCCTTGTTGTATTCATTTGCTGGAAAGAAGTCCGGCTCTGTCAGGTATAGTGATTGAGGTTTCTTGGAAAACACTGATGAGGAGGCTTGCGATGAGAAGACAGAAAAATGATGGAGGACCTTGCCAGAATAGCAGATCAGATATAGCTCTCTTGGTCACCATGGTGAAGAGGGAACCCAGCTCAAACAGAGCAACAGACTGCCTCCCGCTAACTAGACTGTGATGCTCCAGTTCATCCCACTGAAGGGCATCTGCGAGACAGCGCTGAGCACCACTTATGAGCTATTACGTAGTAGGTCACAGTGTTGACAAATGTTTTCAATTTTTTTCTGAAGTGCCACTCATATCTGACTTTCCCACGTTCTTCCCTGCTGCTACCCCGATGTAAACAGTGCAGGGTCATATAGGAGCCACTCTCCCTCTCTCCAAAATGGTATTGCTGGGGATCAGGGGATGACTAATCTCTCCTGTTTACAGTCTGCTAGCTGTTTGAATCCTAACATAATTTAGATGACAGGGTTCGGAAGACTAGAGAATTATGTGTTGCCAAGCTACTAAGGAAAATAAATTAAAAAAAAAAAACTTCTCATGAGGTGTTTGGTAATTTCCCTCACCGCCTGTACCATCGCACCCTGCAGTTCTGCTGCCCTGCTTTTCTCTCTGTCCTTGCAAGAAACACCTAATGTAGTCACCTTGCCCATCTGAGACCTGAGAACAACTTCCAAGATGCCCACAAGAAGATGAAGAAGAGGAAGGAAGCAGAGTTAGTAATTTAATCATGCGTTGGACTAACTAGCCTTTAAACGATTGTGCTGGTACAGGAGATTTCCTACAGAAGTTCCCATTTAGGCATCTAGTCCCTTCTCCATACCTGTGGTGCACATATATATATATATATAAATATTTAACCATCATTTATATATTTCTGTATATATATATAAACCCCAGCTGTATGTTCACTAATTGCCTTTGTAACTGTCCAGTGAGTACTCAAGTTATCTTTTGAAAAATCCCTTTGCAGTTATATACCACTTTTATTTCAGTCTGCATTTAAGCCCATTAAATAAATCAGAGAAGTTGTATAATTCTGGAAGTCCTTTTAGTCACAAGATCCAGGCATAAAATGGTCATCTGTCTATAAACTGAATCTGAAGAAGTTCTATCAGAAATGAGGTGTAAATTTTTAACATTGCACATAATTTGGCTGTTAGAACAATTTAACATTTGGATGCTACACATGGGATGTGGGATAATTTTTGTCACTTGAAGTCTTTGAAATTGGAAAACTTCCTAGAAGAGATGTTCTAGCTCAACCACAAGTGACTGAGCTGCAGACTCAATAACTCAAAATTGAGGCAGACTGTGTGAATGTCTGCGATCTGCCTCACACGGGGTGGTAGGCTGGAGAGCTGTGATGGCCTTGAAATCTATGAAAACACTTTGTCTTTTCTGCTTGGTATTTCAAAAGGAGCTGACACAGCACAATCAATTAAGATAAGGTGAAAGAGGTGCAGCGAATAAAACCGCAGTCAATTAAAGACTGAAGGTGGATGGTGCACGTACCCTACAGAAGATGAGGTGAATTGTAGCAATTAAACAGAATAGTCTTAATAAATTAAAGGACTCACGTTACAAATTTGATAAAAACTCATGTTTTAGATACAACACATGAAGAAAAAAGAGTTGAAATAGCTGTGGAAGAACGTAAACACTCATTTTGAAAATATATTCAGCCAAACAGCTGTCGTAGTAACCTTTGCAAATAAAAGTGTTTAAGAGGATCTTTACTGAAGAATACGATGTTAAGTGGTATATCTCTTCAGAAATCTGGCACTATTACTCATCTTAAACTGGAAAGATTTGACAGGAATGGGAAAATTCAGCTGTGCCAGCCTAGCAGGTGTGAGGGAAAGAAAGGTTTCAAAGCGCAAAGCCCACAGTGCTTTTCAGTGTCATGCCCTTTGGGAGCTCCTTCCTATGAGTTGTACCTAATGGCAGCTCTTTTGTACCAGTCAGTGGATTAGCAGGTGATCTTTTGAGTCATTTCTGGAAAAAATTACACGTGGCTGTTTGTGGAGCTGTTAGTGGAACAAGATCTTTCTCAGATTATGCTCGTCTTCTGATTAATATTTTTTGCATGATAAACTAGAAAGTGTTTTGTAAATGGTTGCATTATTAGCACAGAATATATTACCAAGTAATGTGGAAGCACAGTCACATCAATTTGCAGAATATGTAGAGGTGATACAGTCAATTTAAGTTGAAAAGCAACTTTAGCTACACTGTCATGTTTGTAAGCTAAACCGGGCCTCCTCTCGTCTCCATCTGTGCATGGGAATGAGAAGGCAGAAGAATCTGCCTCTCTCTAGCTCACTAGTCCAACCGCTGCCTGGTGGTATTGTTATTACTAAATGGAAAACTCGTTGCAGTAGGAATCAAGAAGATGCTGACTACAGTGGTTCAGGCAAATTTCACATAACTGTTCCGACAGGTGCTGTTGGAAGCAGAGGTGGGTGGATTCTGATAAGAAGAGATGCTTCTGAAATTAATAAACATTACTTCATCTAGCTACTTAAAGCCAACCGTTTTCCCTTCACACCCTTCTCTGACAATGAGGAAACTGCAAAACATGAGTTTACAAGGAAGACTTTTTAAGGGAGAGGAAAATAATATTTATGATGAAAAATACCGCCGTAAGACATTTACACAAATAGGAAAGAAATACCTGCATTCTCAGTGTTGTGTTTTGGTTACATCCAACAGAGGTGTATCCTCTCTGTGTGCTGGTCCCACTCTCCCCGTCCCTTTTTGACCTGTGCACTGCCTTATTGCTTGTTGTGAAAATTACTGAAGTATCAGGAATACATTCATACAGGTCCATCTTTTGCTACCAAGAGAAAATCCTGGTAAGTTTGGCAAGATGACTGGCAGTTACTTCCATGCTATTTTTTGCTCTGTCTCTGGTCTTAATACTGAGGTTGCATCTTTACTTTCAACTGTAATATGAAATCTCGGTCTTTTAGCTGATTACAAGGTTAGAGCTTCTCTAGTACCTGGCCTCTCATCCTATACTGCTTGGTCTTGTTCTTACCAGAGTTCATTTTGCTTTATTTCATGTGGCAGAAGCCTTATATCTGTAGCACAGATTTTATATGCCAAAGAAAACTCCTAAGCAATGGCTTTTACTTTGGCATAAGGTACAGTTCCTTTTTTTTTTTTTTCTTCTTTATACTCTGCCAGAAGAGGCAAACATTGAAGACTGCAACTTCTCCCAGTGAATTTTTACTACAGTTTTGTTACGCTTCGGTGAGTTGATAAAAGCAACCGCATTTCACTGCTTTTGTAACCTGAACTGCAGAAAATCTTAATGTTAACCATCATCACACCAAAATAATGGGCAATTAGTTTTCAAGCATAGTCTGGCTCATCGTCTCTCTTACGAACCCCATTAAGCTATGACAGGGAAATCCTTCCCAGGCCCTCAGTGCTCTCACCGCCTTAAGTCTTCTCTTCCTTGTGCATAAAATCCCACATATTCCAGTGCATGTGACTTAATATTTATCATTTTAAAAGGATTTCCTGGTTTAAAATTACTTTTTCTTGAAACCTGGCCTCATATTTAGTTCATCATTGGCTGTATAAAAAGCAGCCAGGTTGGAAGGAAATTAATAGAGAAGTTAGAAGTAATTAAAACTCAGAGTTGGCTGGACACTTCTGAAAAGTGCAGATGACTACCTGTGTCCACATATGCAGTGCATTTGTCTAAGTTACTGGTGTGTGAAAAGCAAGGAATGGAACGAAAGCCACTCTTGCTGCCATACCTACAGCAGATGCTGCTTGATGCCTGCTAACACAGAAATATGCTCTCGTGCTTTTACAGCAGCCTTGTCAGCCCTTTTTGTCCTGCCTCTCGTGCCCTTGATTTCAGACCTCTGACCTTACATTTCCTCTGGCATCCTATACCAAATAAATAAATAGACAAGTAGGTGATCGTGTAAGACTGAGTTATTTACCAGAGAAGACACTGCTCAGAGATGCTCCATAGTTGGCAGTTTAAAATTCTCTGTTTCTTTCTGATGTTAATTAATAGGCTTGCATTTAAGACGAAATGTATTCAATTTGTGCACAGTGTTGAGAATGTCACACTACAAGATCGGTTATATACATAGCAATACAATTATCAGTCTCTGCTGACAAATGTACCGTGATATTGATAAAAAAGCAATAACTTCAATGCACATGTCAAAATCAGCCCCAATAGCTTATTACAGATTGTTAAATGAACATAAATATCTAATGTTCAGCCTGTAATGTTCATTCGTACCACGGCAGATGAAGGTATAGGCAGAAGAATTAATTTAAAACACAATACCAAGTGTCTAATATTCACCAAGTCTAAGCTATATTTTTTTGCAAGCATCTGTGAAAATATGGGGGACTAGTTCCCCACCCCAGGACCAGGCTGCAGAAAATGGATGACGTTCAGCTTGCTAAACCTCTTTAAGTGTCCCTGAGATCTGGTTCCGGCCCAAATCCGCCAGCTTATCCATAATCACCTTTCCCTGTTTCCAAGAAGGGAGTGTGGCTCTGCGGGCTGCCCGGGTCGCTGCTTCCCCCTCCCAGCTCCCTCCCGCACCCAGCCAAGGCAGGAGCAGGGTGATGGTGTGGGCTTTCCCAGCAGCAAAGTGGGTTTGAGCAGGTCAGTCTGAGCCTTTTATGAAAAAGTCACTGTCACATCAGCACATTTGCTGATTTTTCATGGGGGGAAAAAAAAGTTTTTTTAAAGGAAAGGGAAGGGGGGGAGGGGGGGCATAGCCTCAGACAGATCCCGTTTCCTCCTTCATTCATCAGATTTCTTACCCACATTTAGAAACATACGGAAGTGAGTTATGAAAAATCCATCTTGGAGAAGTCCTAGATTACCAGAAAAAAAATAAATAATCTTTCTACAGTTGTGGAGCAGCTGAGGATGTTGGAAGGCACAAGGCTGCAGTACTGACACAGGCAGTGACAGCCCCGAGAACCTGCCACAGCCTTCCCAGTGTGCCGCACCAAAGGCTTGGGCACCCTTTGAGCATCAACGCTGCGGCACCCAGCGGGCTTCAAGGGAGCCAGGTGGAATCCACTGCTCGTCTTCTCCCCCACAAGACACGATCACAACGGCCCCCGTGTGAGGACTTGTACGGCAGAAGGGGGTTTCCCACCCACGTCAACAACAGGGAGACGCTGATGCTTTTGGTTGACTTCCAAGTGGTTTGTACCTCTGCTTTGTGGAGAGGAAACGAAAGGTACATTCAGCAATGATGGCAGTGGTGAGATTTACTTTGGTGCTAGGGTGGGGTTTTTTGGTTGGTTTTTTTTTGTTTGGTTTTTTTGGTTTTTTTAAGGTCATCAGCTCCAGGATCACTTCACATAGCGCTTTCAGCCGATTACTACTTTTTAGTGTTTTCCTGTTGTTTGTTTTTTCTTTTTTTACATTTTCTACCCTTTCTGCTACATTTTTCTAATGAAAAACGCCCACTGCAAAGAGTTTGCTCACTTGCTGTTTGTAGAGGTCCAGCAAGATTGGTATTGTCTTCTGCTTCCTTAGAAGGACGTGGATGAACCTCATCCAAGTTCCTCAGGGGCAAACTTCCCACCTTTTATATTCAGATGTGACAGAGGGACACCAAAGAAATAAGTATTTCAAGTTCAATTAGCCTTTATGGATTTCGGCTGACTTGATAATCAAGTCCCTGTACAGAAGAAATGTGTTTCACTAATAAATATTCTCCTATGTAAAAGTACACATCTAAGCACTCACTCAAAAAAATTGATTTCATTGTGAAAAGGAAAATAAAGTTAACTTGTGCCGATGCAATCGTCCTCCTTTGTGGTCCCACAAAGCAGAAGAATTGGGTAACATCACCTCAGCAGTGAAAGTCCACCAGAAATGTAGAATCTCTGATCTGATATGCAGGTAATGGAAACTATTGTGCCACATTAAAGCTGAGATATAAACCCAAGGACTTGGCTATATGTAAATGGCAAAATGCCGTGGCATTATTTTATGAGCAGTTGCATTCAATGCTGTCACCTACTTCACATTTTAAAAACAGTGACTACAGCCCAGTTACTTATATTTTTCCTCCTTGCTCAGCTGTACCTTGTTTCATTTCTTTTATTGAATTATAATACCATATAGTATTAAATGCTGGTATTTGTCCTACTGCAGTTAAAAGCAAAGCTGTCACCGAGTGCCATAGAGCCCTTTAATGGTTTGCACATTTCACTTTAGAGGCATCAGCTTTTAAGTAAAATGGCTCCTTTTAAGTGTATTGACTGGACACGCACGTAAAGCGCTTTGGGCTGGAATCCCATACATCTCCCATTATGACTCAGCTGCCCTACATTTGCAACCTTTATTTTGTCAGATAAAAGAAGAAAAAAAAAATCATCATAGTGCAGACCAACTCACTGCTAATTGTAGTCTCTGAAGAAAATTAAGATGCTATAATACACCATTATAGTCTCTACAATTTTTATTAGGCATCCAGATATGTTTTCCTAATTAATAGTTCCTTTAGTGTCCAGATTAAAAATAGCTATTGAGAGCTCTGGGTGGATGATACAGCAGTATGAAATAGCATCACACCTGTCTCCGTGTTGCAGCTTCCCAAGTGTAAGTAGGAGTCAGAATTTCCCTCCTCATTAAATAAAAACACTGATAGATAGTACATCACTTGGCATCTCTAAAGTGATATACCTAAGACATACCATCTGCTACAAAGTTGCAAAAACATAGCCTGAGAAAAGTAGGACATCAAGGTGGAGCTTAATTTTCTTTAGTCAGTTTTCTGTCTATCCTGGACTCAAGCATGGATGGTGCAGGCACGGCTTATGATGCCTGAAACTGTAATGGCACAGAAAAACAGTAAGGGAGCATGGCTGTGAGCACAGTCATTTAGGAACAGGGAAATTCCAATCCACTGCTCCCATGACAGACATGTTCAGTAACTGGGAAGATAATATTTTTGAAGGTAGCAGGGATCACAGCTTAGGGTCCCCTGTCCTTGTAAGCGCTCCCAGGGCTGAATTACAAAGCTGTATTTCCATTTGCTTTTTCTTTCCCTGGTCACAGGAATATTTTGCAGTGTTGCAGAGTGCTCAGAGTCTGACCTGGAGCTCAGCCTTGGCTCTGAGGGCTGGGGCTGAAGTTGGGAGATTGAAGCTGGAGACTAGGGTGACCATAAATCTCAGATGTCCTACTTGCTGGAGAAGTAGGACAGAGAGCGCACCACAGAAATGAGCAGGAATCCAACACCCTTCCTTACTGTGCATCACTTGATTCAGACCGGGGTTTCAGGCTGAGAAACAGCCCGAGAAATCCAAATTGAATAAAAAAGGATTGCTTTCCAGCTGCGTTTGCTGTGAAATTTTTTGGGCATCCTCCTTCAGCATTCTGAGTACTGTGAGTCTCAGTCAGGTCCCTGAGAGCTGGAGACAGAAACATGGGAACATTCCCATCTGCTCACAGACAGCCTTAGTTTCAGACATCCAGCAGTCCAGCTGGAGACACTGCTCTGCTCAGGTTGCCAAACGAACAGACAATTGGATAAACTCTGGGGGCAGAAAAAGTGGCTCCATTTGGAGTAACAAGGTCATCCTAGTTCAGCAACACAATTTCCAGCTCATAAGCCAGGGATGCAGCAGCAGGTCTGGCAACACCAACCACCACCACACAGCCCCAGGCAACACTATCTGCACCCCTCCTGAGGGCCACCCATCTTCCTTCTTGAAGAGTTACTCAGATAAAAGACCTCTGGCACAACATTCCTTCCTCTCCACTTTAGCACATGCGCCTGCTCAGAAAAAGCGACCCGCTGATGTGCTGGTGGTTACAGCAGAGCTATATTACACAACAGATACTCACCCAGGCTCCCCAGAGATTAAAGATGATCCCAGTGCTTTCCACCTCAAAATCCTGTGAGCAAAAAAGTGTCCACAGTTTACAGCATCCTGCTCCTCAAAGCCACCACTGATAAGCACATTGCCCATAAAATACACTCTATCCAAAGACAAACTCAGAATACACCCTTCACAGAAGAAATATCTCTGCACTGTCCCCAGCCATAGCCTCCACAGGTCTTTTTAACTTCTCCATCAGCACCCAGGTGTCCCCACGTGTAGGACCATGGAGAGGAGGATGCTTGCCTGGAAGGCTGCCTGTGCTGAGACCTTCCCCTAGTTCTGCAGGAGCTGATAACAAAGGGTGCAATTACTACACCTTGTTTCTGCACGTCTCAACTCGGTTTTCTGGACTCTTCTCATGCACGAATGCAGCAAATTCACTGCTTTCTCCTCCCTGCTTTTCTCCAGGCCTAAGGCAACGACTGCTGTGGAGACCACCTGGGTTAAATTAGCACAATTAAACAGTGTTAAGCAGTTCTAGGAAATGCAAGGCTGTTTTCTGCATTATTGAAGTCATGGTACGTAGCTGTCAAATTACTGTCTGGGAGCAGGAGGGTGACTTGTGGGAGGAGCGCGGTGCCAAAACTCTCGCCTGTGTTTTGCTGCTCTGTAAAGCTCCATCTCTTCATCTAAAGCCAATGCCCATTAACGTGCTTCCCCTTCTCACCTTACATGTCTTTTAATTAATGAAGGGATATGCAAGGGAGCTTCTCACCTGCCCGCCTCCAGGCTGTGGTGTTGATCTCCAGCAGCTGGAAGCAGGGCAGGTCTGCTGCTTGCTGGGCAAGGATGTGTAGGATCAGGGTCATCATGTGGTGCATAAAGGCTTGCCAGTGCTGGTCACTGTTTCCTAATTATATGAGAAGTGGCTTTTTAATGTTGGCATCCTATGTCTGCAAATTGAAGCATCTGATGGGGTTGGGCATAACGCTGGAGGGAAACTACACGGCAGGGCTGGGTGACTCCTTCCCCATCCTCCGGTGTCAGGGGCACATGGGCCATGTGAGACGAGAAGCTATTGAACTGGTCCTCTCGGACCTTCCTCTCTTATCTTTGAGGGTGATAAAATGAGTTATAAAGCACAACATTTAAGTTCAGCAGCAGTCAATATTCCAGGTTTTCAATATGGGGAGAAGATGGGAGCTCTTAGTAGAGCTCTGTTTCTAGCATCTGCAAAGTCAGGAAAAAACAGAGTGCAGGAAAACGTGCAAGCATCATTAGTGGAGAAAAAGAAGTGTGTTTTTTTCTATTTTACTAACCCAGAATCCATAGGCGATGATTTTTTTTAAGCCTGACTATCCCTTTAAGAAAGGCGAGAAACACCCTTCAAAGACTCATAATGAAATAACATTATTTATCAGTATTAAATATAGATAAACAAAAATGAGAAACAGACTGAACTGCAACCCTCTGTGAAATCTGGCTAATCAGTTTTCATTTCCAGGAGGCTTTAACATGTTATTTAATTTATTATTTATCTGTTCTATTGTGATTTTGCTTTTCACCCCCAGTGCTGGGCTTTGGGCATTTTAAAAACACTTGGTGAGAGGTTAGAAGTAATGCCTCGACTTCTGCTGGGCTGATACTTTGCCCATATTTCAATCCTACTGAGGCACTGGTAAGCCTAATGATCATCCAAGGGTTCTCCTAACTTCACTAGTGACACTAATCTTGCATCCAGGCACATTGCAATGTATTTCCTGGACGACAAAGTGCTTTTCCTTTTGGACCCAGCTTTACCTCCATCCCATGCAAACACATCACCGTTTCACTTTATTTCTTTAATTTATAGGCATCAAAGTTGCTGAATCAGGAAACTGAGGTTATAGCTGTTGAAGAAACGAATCCCACATTGTGACAAACTGCTTTTTCGGCAGATTTTCTTGTGTTCCTCATTCTGAGTCATTGTCACACATTTTAAAGGCCGGAGTTACATATGAAGCTCTTGATGGTGAGAGCTGGGGCCTTTCTTGTGGTTTCTGCAGGCAGACAATTGCCGTCCTGTGTCTCTACTGGCTGCCTCGAGCTCGTGATGCTTCATTCGCATCGCAGTACTTCCTGCGCCGCTGGAGTGTGCCACATCGCCTGCCAGAACTGGAAGTGAAGTGGTTAAATTTGACTATGTTAATTGGATTCTAATTAGCCCGACAATGCTACTCTGCTCTGCTCACGTGTCTCACTGGGATTTCACCTCTTTACGGGGAGGGATGGGAGAACTTGGAGGAAAAACTAAAATTCAAGAATCAGGCAAAAATAAAACAGATTAAAACTGGGTAGAACAGATTAAACTTTTTGTCTTTAGCTATGGTAGTAGTTGACCGTGCAGTTCCTCAAAAGTCAAAACTTTAAAATGTCTGTGACATTCAGGGTGGTGGCCAGGGAAAGCAGAGCATCATTATCTCTTTAGAAGCAAAATGCCCTACTGGATCTATCCAGTTGGGCAAGTATTTGCTGGCACCCAAAAACACGATCTGTAATTGCATGCGCAAATTTATCCTCACAATGTACCTTTGAGATAAGGAAGCCAGTTGATCCCCGTTTTGTAGGCTGAGGGGACTGAAGCCCAGGATTAAATGATTTGCCCAAAGTCACAATGGAAAATCTTAGCAGGAGGAGAGAGGAGCTGCGGGTCTGCAGTGCTCCCCTCCAGCTTGACGCAGGAACCTTACAATACTTAAAGAATTATTAAAATGTTAAATGAGTTGAAATGAAAGGCTCTGTCCAGAGCTGGAGTCATCATTTGGATTATTGGCTCAGTCCTTTGAAAAATACACAAACGCGGCACTATTATGAATGCAATTACAGCCAATGAAGAATTCTCAAATGAAGGGCAAATCCAAAGGAAACCATCTATGTTTTATATTTCTGTGGTCTTTTCCATCTCAACAGCGATAGAGAGCATGGCTGTGCATGCATATCTGAAACATATGTTGATTTTTGTGCTTGTCAGCTAGTTAGGCTCTGGGGGAATTCTCCCACAGTGGTTACGCTGTGAGAGATCAAGAGAGAGGGTGAACAGCTCGTGGGCTTTAAGATCTCTGTTCCTCCTTGAGATGTGAGTGGGAGTGCCTGCCCTTGTCCTCTCCCACCCACCCTCGTCCTCCTGTCTCACCCTGGAGTTTCCACCCTTTTCCTTGCAGAGAGCACTCGGGAGCAAATTGTTCAGGACGGAGGGAGATGAGCACAGATGTGACCACCTGCTGCATATGCCTTCCTCCTCATGAGCTTTTAAAAAGGCACTTCATATTTTAAAAAGGAGGAGGAAGAGGCAGTGACCTTTGGTGTTGCTCAGCACTGACACAGCTGGAGCTGGCCGGGGGTGGCGGGGTGTTATTTTTTACAGGTTGGCAACCAGACGCTTGTTGCAATGATATACTTTTTTTTTTTCCAGAGATCGCCTGAGTGTAGATGTGCCAACACGGGTTCCGGTTTTACCACAGCTAATTCTCTTATTTCAAAGAGCGGAAATATCCTCGGACAAATCTGCTTTGTCAAGGTTGAAAACGTTCCACACCACAGATGGTGACCATAAGGTGCAAGTGAGTTTTCAGCTGAACCAGTGACACCCTACCCATTTGCTTCACTGCTGAAGATTTTAAAACTAGTTTTTGTTATGAGAAGCTGAGCAGGTTACTTCTCTCCAAATGTCTCTTCCTCCTGTTAGCTCCTCAATTCCATATTCATGGCACTCCTGCTGCTACTAGCACTACCATGCGTAGCACCTACTGCAAATTGTCCAGTTCCTGTTGTTAGGATGGCAGTTCCCTTTGGTTTTTGAAAAATTCATTAACCGAGGGGGTGGAAGGGGTGGCAGAGGCCTGTTATGGTCCAGCACCCTATTGTAGGAGATTTTTTTTTTTTTCCAGGTGTGCTCCTGCATGATGGCTTGCTGGGGTTGTAACAAGATGAGCACCTCTACTTTTATGCAAAAGCAACTGGTTGCATTTAGATCATCCGCTGTGTTGCAGCACAAAAGAATTCTGCGTGCAGGGATATTGTTGTGGGGAGTTTCCCAGCAATGGTTTGGGGATTTTCAGGCCCTTCTAACACAGCATGAGATTTTTCTTGTGGACTGAACATAGCCTCGACGGGAGTGGCAATGGCAGCTTACAATAATTGGTACCATGCTCTTCTGATTCCTCTTAACTGAGGGGGTTTATGTTAATATGAGAGAACCCACCTGTGGTTGGCAGTCTCAGTAGCTGTATCTAATTTTTCACTTTTGTAAATTCCCCGATTTCGTTGTGATGCCTCTGTTACTATTTTGCAGTTCAGTCATCCATCCTCACTTCTCTTTTTCCCTGACTAATTCCTCCCATGAAGAAAAATAAAGTTTAAAGGGGGGGGTGGGGGGGTGGGGGGGGGTGGGGGGTGGTATGAGAGTTGACTTGCTCCAGATACAACAACAACAATGCAAGTCTAAAAGGAAACCTGATTCTGTCTCTGGGAAACTAAAACAAAAACTGAAAGTGAGCGACTGGGTCATCTTCCCTCCCCGAGAAGCTCACCTTCCTTTTCCTTGTGTTTCTGTAACTGACTTCAGCAGGGGTTTGTGAGCAGAAGGGCAGCAGGCTGGGGACATAAATTACCTCAACTTTGTAAGGAAGTGGTGTTAAGTATTAAATGTGCTTTGAGGCAGCTCCTGCAATTCCTTACCCTCCTTATTAGTGGTACATCTTTTTAGAGTGAAAAGCTATATATATACATCATGTTGGAGTGATTTATACTCCCTCTCCTTATTTGGGGGCTAAATTCAATACAAGCCAGGACACGTCCCTGGATTAGAGCTGCTACATGGTGCCCACAAGGAGAAGCCCAGTATGTATAGGTCCTTCTCACTTCCCTTGCACCAGTCCTAGTTGTTTCTTCACCTCTGACGTGCCTCCATACCACCACTTTCCCATTGCTCTTCCCCTCTCCCTACTTTGCTCCATCTCCCTTTGGCTTCTGTCACAGATGGCATTCCCATCCCAGCACATCACTCTCCATCTGCCTCCGCTCCTGCCACTTTCTACCACAGCTTCAACCCGTAGCTGCTCTCTCCTGGATCCCATAACATCCCTCGTGATGACTGCATAAAGCATAAGCTGTTTCACTTCTCTTTCAAGATCTGCCATGACATCGCCCTCCTTTAACTCTTACTTTCATTTAAATGTCACTTTTATATTCAGTTTCCAAGCTTTCTCTTCAGACATCCTCTGTTCTGCCCCTCAAACCTGTCCTTCATTACGGTTCTTGCAAAAGGCTTGACAATACTTTGATCATACCTATCACACTGACCTGTTTGTCTCAGTATCTTCTTATGTCACTTGCTCTGGTTTTATCTAGTGTTCAGCTTTATCACAACATCTTAACACGTACCTGAGTGTTTTGGAAGCCGTGTGAGTTATGCTGTTGTGGAAGGAGCACAGCATGAAAATAAAAATCACCAGATGTTCAGAAGCTGGGCCTGGCTCTTCACAGTTCTTTTTTCTGCTGGCTTCAGTGGGAGCGAGACTGAAGCCAGCAGTATTTTTCTCCCTGATGCTGCTGTGAATTACAGTAGCCCCACTTGAGTCCTCTGCATGACAAATGCTCCATTCTTGCCAGATCAATGGCAAACTTTTAGCTCTTTCAGGGACCACCTTCTTCAAGCCCTTTGCCATGATCTGGCAAGTGAAAAGAAGAAAGATGGTCTCCCTACACACTCAAAGTAACCGTGTTAACATAAACCGTGAAAGTATTGTAAATAGGTGCTTCCACTGCTTGAGGAGACATGCAAACTATTTGTCATTCCTTATACATTGGGTAATTTAAATATTTTAAAACTTGAAATAAATTACTGATAATAAAATTCAACAGTGTAATACGTCTTTGAATATTTTAAATCGGATATAAATTGTTCAATGAAGTTGATCTAGTCTTAGCATACTTTTCAAGAGATTTAATAGTGCATGATTTAAATGTATGATACTGTTCTGGTATATTGTATGGCATATTACATAGATTTAAATAGTCCTGGTTGGGATGAAGGTTTCATAGCTCAGTGTCTCTGTACTTTGACAGATGCATCTTCTGGTCCAGCAATAGCTGCTGTGTGCAGTGTCTGATGAGCCTAACGTGAAGGAAGCTTGATTCCTATATAGCGCTTGTAAGCTGGCACAGCAGTGCATATTAAGCACGTTCTTCCAACATATATTTGTGACCATTTTGAAGATACTTTAGCAAGGGGGAAGAATTAAATCTATATCCAATATATGTTACTAAAAACAATGTTAGTGCCATCTTTTGGGCAAGATTTTAAAGCACATAAGTCAAGAAATTGGATGGTCTAATTCTACCGTAACCATTATTGAGACCATTTGTACGGCTCATGTTTTCAAGTGAACATGATTAAGACAAATGGAAAAGCTCTACAGTACTCCTGCAGTGATGGTATTTTGGGTTGCAGAGCAGTCAGATGGTATCGGAGAGCAAGACTTTTTAATACTGTGTAGTGGTGTCACTACTTCCAACTTCTGACTCATCAGTAACTATTGCATATTTCTCAAGTGGAGGATTTTTTCCAGTAACTTGATGTTCTGAATGAGTTTATAGTGAAATGCTGAGCCAACGTTGACTCTGAGTAAAACAACAGCTTTGATAACATCTACGTTCATTCAGTTTTTCTCTTTCCTTCATGTAGTCCTCAGCTCATTGGAAACTTATTCCTCTAGACCATTGGTACTGTTGAACACCAAACAGACCACACATCTCAAGTAAAGATATTTTAGCTGTAAAATAGAGCTATCTCTGTGGATGATGAAAGTAAAAATCGAGAATATCCTATCATTTCTAGACTTGGTCTTAGACATTGGGCCATCTTAGGAAAAAGCAGCGTTGGTCCACTGAAACCAGAACAGATGGTTATCTATTCCGTTAGTCTATTATTGTCTAAAACTTACACCGTATGCTTAATACCATTGCACTAAACACATTTATGTATAAGAACAACAAGTGAATTTTCAGTTAAGATTCACTTCAGAACTTGTAGTTGTTTTGGATTTCATTTTATTGGCTTCAATTAATGTACATATATTTTTATGTCTATGTAGCTCAGGAGTCAAACAAACAGCTCAGTCTGTTTATTTAAGAGACTGCATCATCACACATCTGACATGCACTCGCTGCATTTACAGCATCATCGCACCGAGTGCATTTATTTGAACTTTCTACCATGTACATGGGATCACACATTCAGATAAACACAGCTGTGTTTATTTCAGGCTGCACAACTCCAGATTGTAGATGTATGTCTGGAGCCAGTGGACTGCACATGCACTGTACAGGATTTTCAAACTCTTACAGCTTCATTATTTGTCAAATAAATGTCCAAAATACATCGAAGGCCCTTATCTCGTTCAGAGCTGGGTGAGGATAGAAAAGGAGACCTTGTCATTATGTACTTCAAAATAATATAGTACTTGCTGGATACTTTATTTGGTAAAAATACTTAACAATCTTTGTTAAATATTAATATCCATACTCCCATTTGGCTGGACATGTACACATGACTGTTTTCATTTGTGCCTTACTTGGACTTACAAACCACTCCAGTGTTGTCACCCTGAGGTGGTGGGTTGCTCACTAAGGCTCTGGTTTTGCTTTTACTATTCAGGCAAGTAATGTTGCTTGTGTGAATTCAAGTAAGTTATTTAATGACTTCACTGTCTGCAGATTTGGACCTAAAGATGTTTCTTTATTTGCAATATGAATGAGCAAACCTATTCTTAACAGGGAAAGAAAAGAACAGCATTATGTGGCACGGCAGTGGTTAGTGCTGTGACATTTTCAAGTTGCCATTGTGGTAATTAAGGCCTTGATGATTCAAAGTCTTGAAATCAGATGTTGAGTAAACCCCTGGTGTTACTCATGTGCTTGAGTTCGGCTTAGGTGTAATTTTTTGCATTCTTGTGTAAGAATACTGGGAAAAGCACGTCTGGCCCAAGAACACAGCTCCCTACCTTCAAACTCTCCTGCGTCAAAACACAAAGAACCTCACCAAGAGCTGTGTGTGCTCAGACTTTGAGTATTAGTCCCAAAGTCCACACGAGACTGGAATTACTAAACATACCTATAGACTGAAATACTTTCCCTCCCCCAATAAAGAAGAAAAAAAACAAAGTTGCATTAGGTAAGACCTGCTTTTACATCAATAAGTCAAATGCATTTTTTTAAAAAAATCATTTCCCTCACCCTAAGTCTGGCTTTTCTTTCAGTCTAAAATACCTACAAATAGGGTTTAATAATGGATGTGTTTCTTGCAGTGTAGGCTTATGCTCTGCTGAGTGATGGTTCCAGCAAATGCTAAGGGTAGCTTTGAGACAGAATGACTGCAGATCCTCTCAATTAAGAATTCTTGGACTTCCAATGGATTACAGAAATTCACTCTCCAGGAAAGCCTGGAAAATCCCTTCTGCTGTACTGTGTTCCAGGTATATATAGGGGCCTCAACAGAACCTCAAAGACTCAACTCAAGGCCAGGAGATGACTGATGGGTACTTACCACTGCAGGAATCCAACAGAGTAAGTCTGGTCTCCTCCTGTTCCTGAAGCCAGAACAAGAAAAATTAGTAACTTTTGATAATATATATCCCTGTATAG